>NC_063196.1:7450457-7480457 GCF_017589495.1 Alosa alosa
ATTGATACATTGTGACTTTGTAATACTATAATTATTTATGTCCTCAGAAAACTTGGTGATCAGTGGTCTGTGGAGCCAGATGTGGTGGAGGACATCGAGGCATTTAGATTGTGTAATGTATGGCCGGGCCCGTGAAAATTCTGTGAACAACGTGTGCAGCATCATGATGAAAAAATGATTGGAGAGGATGAGAGGCTTACCACCAGATCCAAGGTGGATGTGTCCCAGCTCCCGCACTGCAGAGACAACCTGGTCCCACACATCAACCGCGTCAACCACCGCCTGGCTATATACAAGAGAGAAGCCACACCGACATTCTGGTGTCCCAAGCCCCATGATCCTGGTCAAGGCTGGGAAAAGACTGAAGAGGGTACCCTGGAACCAGTGTGGTCTTGTGGACCTATCCTCCCCACTTCACTCACTGACTTGCTGGAGGAAACAGTCGAGGAGATGGATGAAGATGAGGAAAAAGACAAGGAGCAAGAGATCGATAATGAAGACCTGCTGTATATGATGTATAGACATCATTGCCCGTGACTTTTGACCTTTGATTAAAATCACTCTTTTCTATTTCAGTTTATTCTAATGGGGATTTTGTATGCCCTATATATACACATATTTGACTATATGAGTGATTTTCTGTTTTGTTTCAATAAATCTAAATAAATCGATGTACTGTATGTACGTTGCATCTCAATGTATACCACTGCCTTGAGTGAAAAGCAGGGCCGGAGTGGGGCCACTTTTCAGCCCGGGAATTTCAGGCCCAAGACCGGCCCAATTTTTCCATAGTGGTGGAAATTGGATAAATGAATGTAGTTTTTATTAGTATGGTTCAACAAATGTGTAAAGGTTATATAATAATTCACTTCAACTGAGAAGTTAACAAAAAATATTCCACTATTCCACAAGTTAACAAAAACAGAAAGAAAGAAAGAAAGAAAGAAAGAAAGAAAGAAAGAAAGCCTTTGAAATGTAGCCTATCCCACGCTTCCACAAAGAGGCATATTGAACTAATGTTTAGGCCATATGCATGGGTAGGCTATATTGTTTGGTGATTTAGCCTAGGCTACTCCTTTACTACACCCTTCTGAGCAAGCAAGGCATATAGGTTTATCATGTACATGTAATTGCTCTTTCTTACGTTAAATAACTTTAATTTATCCTCTCTACTTGTCCCTAATGTATCCTCTCTACTTGTCCCTGTAGTCATGGTCTCCTCATCACTAATTTAGAGCTCATCATTTTTAATGGTCGACTGGTTGATCTGCTGTTCAGAGGCTATTTTTTACCGCAAAGGCCTACACAGATCAAGCTTCAGTTGTGTTATTTGCATACTGCAAAGTCTATGAATCGGATACAAAAAGCTATATTTTAAGTAATTTAATATGTTGCTTACGAATAGCTTGATACCAACGTCCAATATTAGCCCAATAATTACATTGCTAATAATCATTGCCTAGGCTATCTCTCTTTACCAGTTGCCACTTTTGTCTGTAATCTGGAAGCTATGCACATTTAGCAGCATTCTACCTGGCCGTTTCAGTCCCTCCTGGCCTCTTTCTACCATCCATCCTTCCTGACGCTTATGGCTACTGTAGGCCCGGCCCGGCTGAGAAAACTTTTTGGAAAAGACGGGCTATATGGACCCAACCAACTCTTTTTGGGAGGGGAGAACTCCCTCACATGTCAGGCTACAACCCATGCAGACGGCAACGGTGTCATGCACAGAATGCGGAACGTGTATAGCCTACTAACTAGACTAACGTGACAAATGTCAAAAAAAAAATTCCTCGACCGGCCCAAAAGTGAAGCGGCCCACCGGGAATACTCCTGATTCTCCCGATTACCCACCTCGGGCCTGGTGAAAAGCCTCTAAAAACCGATAGCATTGGCCATACACTGGGTCATATGTGCGGGTTGCTGTCCAAGGTCCCGAACCCTTATTTCATTACCGCTACTATGCGTCGAGCGCAGCAAGATAGCCTAGGCTACTACTAGGTTTTGCCAACTAAACACTGTCGTATTAATATCGCTATCCTGTCGCATCCTGCCAACGTTGTGCTATGTTAGTCTGGCCCGTTTGTTGTAGAATATAGGCCAGAACATGCAGGCATATGTGTCAATACTGCGTGATTGCGATAACCTATTTTGTTTTACTTCCAATCTAGACAATCTAGTATCTAGTAGACCATCGTGTGGCCAATCGTCGAGTTTGAACAAAAACAGAAACAGTCGCCTAGCATGGAATTTGACGTTCGATTGTAGAACGTGAGCTCCTGTCTGTTTAGTGAAGTCAACAACAATTGTGGCAACAATTGCTATGACAGAAACAGTTACGGAATTGTGACGATGCATTCGGTAGACGTGTACCGTATTATTACGTTTCATGTGTATATAAGCAGGACATCTACTAAAAACGCTTCATTCACAATACTGCTACCGAAGAGAGAGCCACGATTACTGCACTGTCCGAGAGAATTTTACTCAGCCGCTTTTTAACCGCAAAAATGAATGGTCCCGACCGGGTTGATATGAACCTTCGTCCCCGGGTTAATACACTTACCTCCCCTAAACTTACGGCAGTTGTCCACGCAAACAAGACACCTGACAAGCAACAGGAGGCTGTCGCTGAGGGGTTGAGACACTCCAAATGTGTCCTCAATACCTCTTTCCTGGCCTCACATGGCGGCGCAGGTGATGTCCCAGCTCAGAAACAAAGCAGGGCACATGTGGATGAGGAACTCTCAAACCGGTGAGCACGTTTAGGCTAAGTTGACCATAGGTTATATTCAACAGTCTAAAAATAGCCGTAATCAGGAAAACGTCTTAAATATATCACTATCCACATCTCTATTGTTCCAGCTGTGATGGAGTTCTCATTGAGCTCTATCAGCTGGCCATGTTGCAGTGTCAGCGCTACCTCCATGCTGACAACGGGTTGCACAGACAGGTGGTTGGCCTGGGCTGGGGACTTCTGGCTCTTCTGTGCAAAAAGAATGGAGTAAGTGTTTCTCCCCTGTTCTGTCCCTGCCTAGTGTACTCAGCCTCTCCAAAATATGTATACACTACCCATGATGCACTTTGTCCATGTAGATTGGTATTTCCCACAAGATTTATAAACAGACACACAGCAGTGATTATTCTGAGTTGGTTAAGTGGTGTGATACCCTAATATTACACAATTGTTTTTATATTATTCTTATTTTTAGGTGGTCAGTGATAATGATATAGCCAACCTTCTACTGCATAAGAGTCTGCACTCCAATGGGGCAGATGCTTGCAGTGCCTTTGACAACCTTGGTAAAGGGACTGCCAATCTTGCTAGCCTGCTCATTGCTGGCAAAACCAAGGTAGGCAGAATCCTTTCCTGAATTGCCCATCATAGGCCTATATACATTAAGGTTGTGTACATGTCTTTGTAATATGGTTCATGATGAGTCAGCAGGACAATACACAACCATGTATGTATTGATGCACATAACCTAACTTCCAAGAGGTAATGTAGTGTGTGTGTGTTCTTTGCAGGAAGCTATTGAACAGGCGATGAGTAAAGGTGCGTGGCACCACGCCTTGATCTTAAACATCTTAGAAAGACATGGCCCATCTGACTGCATAATGTCCAGGTAGGGATACCTGTTCAGGCTTTACCAGATATGTGACATGCCACTTTTGTGTCATGAATAGTAATGTACCTTGCAGGTGATATAGTTTTTCTTTGATTTCTTCTTTTTCAGGTTTGTTAATAATCTGGATGATTCAGATTTAATGAAGACCTACTATCAGGTCAGGCTGGGAGAAATGCCTTCAGCTGCATTTGTGAGTGTTTATGGTCAACTTTACATGTGTGTGGTATGGAATTCTGATTTGATGCCCTCTTGAGGTTAGACTTAGGGTTGAATGTATGTTTTTCTTTTAGGCTTGTGGTGAGGACAGCTACCAAAACTGGCATCTACACCTTGCCATTGTGGTACAGTTGTCCAAAAGCAACCATCTTCGAAAGACGTCTGTTACAAAGATGGCAGAAACCTTGGGTAAAAACCTACTTAACTAATCTTAAACTAAGCTTTGGTCTAGTAATTAAACGTTTACCAGACCAAGAGAACATTTCAGTATTATATTTAAATTAGCCCGCTGGCTAACACTGGCACATTTACAGAAATGTTAATGAACGTGCGCTGTCCTTATAAATAAATAAATGAAATATACCTTAATCCCATATGTTCCCATCTTACCCCACCCCACCCCACCCCACAGCATCTAAAGGACATAAGCACGGCGCACAGTTCTGCCAGATGGTGCTGCAACTAGACCTGGAGCACCTCCTGGAGCACTCACTGTACGATGTTGTGGGGAAGTGGATGGGTCTTCTGGCAAATATGCAAAACGAGGTCCCACAGACACGTCCAGAGCATCCTCTGGACCCTGAGGTTGACAATGGACTCGCTGAAGTCACAAACACACTTCGTGTGACTTCTGACCAGCAGAAGGTTCCACTCTCTGAAGAGCTCTTCAAAAAAGTCATGGGCCCTCTGTATGTGCTACAGGATCACAATGCTCTTGCGGAGGTCGAGGAGAGCACATGCCAGCCACAAAACAGAAACAGAACAAAAAAGAAGCAGTCTAAGAAGGTTTGCTTTTATAACATGAGTCATGGAGTTGGCTATTTTATAGCCATGTGTGTGATGTCACTGAACTGGTGTTTCTTTGGTTACAGATGTCTTGGTTTGGCTTCATCGGCTGCTTTGGCAGTAGAACGATGGACTAACTAATCTATACACTACATTTTCACCAAGATTTTTATTTATTTATTTTTTTTAATTGAAAATGAGAATTAAAGTATTTTCATATTTTACATACTGTATGCATGAGAAATTGTTATTTTGAAAATCCCACCATATTGAAATCCTGCACATGTAGAGTTAATTTGATATTCTCCATTTTAATTATTTTGTATGAAATATGTTTGAATTTTAAGTAATATTAATCAAACTGCAGTTGATTTACTTAATCAAAAAAGTGAAAGAGCATAAGTACTGCTTTAATGATTGTTCGAAGATCTGGTGATTGTGAAAGACATAAGTAGTGAAATGCCTTGGATCTGACATTGACCTTTATAGTAAGATTCTGCTGAAGAGTTGGGCAGATCCTTTTCGTGTGACCTCGCTACTGTGACTGCCGCAGGGAGAGGCCTTTGCCTAGTACGCCATGCATACTGACAGAAGTAGCACTGCAATGGGGTTGTGGTTTGACCTTTGCATTAAAGCACAAAGAGATGTGTGTGTCTGTGTGTGTAAATGTGTTAGAAACCAAATCTCAACAACCAGTGTTGGCTTTTCACACAAACATGGTCAGTATACTAGCAAGTACCGAAAATAATAAAATATTGAACATTATACTAAAGTATTTAACTGTTTATATGGAGAGAAATAAAAACTCTCTTTCCATGTCCTATTCTAAACCAGACTGGCAAAGACTCACACACTCCTTCTTCACACACTCACTCTTCAGGAAATCCAGTCTCTCTCTGTGTGTGTGTGTGTGTGTGTGTGTGTGTGTGTGTGTGTGTGGGTATGGAGTGACTCGAGGGCTTTAACAGGATTAGATGGTTTCTCGCTGTGTTCAGGTCCCATGCTGAATGCCCTGAGTGCATTGCTGGTGTTCATCCCTGAACCTGATGCCCCCTAAATCTGTGAACACCTCACTGTCCCGCAACAAGGGCTAAAAATACAGTCAGGCCCAACACACTGTAGCACTCTGGAAATGTAATGTAGACCCCCAAATATAAGCCAACATCTATAGCAGATGAACTGTAAATATAACATAATTCTATAGTCTGCAAACTGCAAACAAAAAATCTGTACAGTAAGTCTATCTGGAAGAACATAATCCACATCAGTACACAGAAAATGAATGAGTACTTGTAAGACCTTTATTTATTAATACCATATGAACTTGGGGTAATGTCAAACGACCTACCTTTCAGCGTTGGCATCAAGGGGGAGCCTTAGGGGGCCAGGCCCCCCCCAAACAGGCCATAAGAACTTCAGTAACAGGTCTCAAGATAGATTGTAGCGGACCGCTCCATATTCTTTATAATAAAAATGTATTACTTTAGGCTTATCCAACCGGGTTGCTTAAACGCCAATTAGGTTAACGTCACGCAGTCAGCTGACGATAAAAGGCTGCTTGGCCTAACCTGCGGGGAGAGCGCTAATTACAAGCGCTATCGGAGAGGGTAGTTACCGAGGGCATGTGAGACATGGCGGGAGCATTTTAAAACAGAACATTCACACTGGATAAGTTACATTGGATTCCTTGGATCGTACCCTTGTGGATTAATCCCTTTGAGGAATTACTATGAAGCAGTGCGGATCCTGAGCAAAATAGGACCGGCTCAAACTACTTTGTGTTGCGCACGACGGAATGGATCGGCAGCATGGCAAGATGTTTTCCTTTCTCTTGTCGTGGTGTTGCGAAGATCCCTGGTTCAAGTCGTAGGCCTACTCTGCAGCTCCCCTGGCTAGTCTTCCGCTGGTAACTCAACACTCATCTCCGAGTTCACGTTTCCCTTCCACCAGTATAACAACTAATTCAACATATTCCACAACTCACTTTCCTTCAGTGACTCAGACTCTTTCATACTTTCCCTTTTTGTTTAAATAGCATTTTTGTTTTTGATTGTATGGAGGGATATCGATTATTTAAGTTGTGTATGAATATTTTTGGTTTAATTTAAACTATCACAAAATATGATTTGAAACTTATAAAACGTGTTTGTGTTGTTTGATTTGTGTGATAGTTTCGCTCTAACGGTGACTACATTTGAATTGGCAGCAAATACTGCCTGGCACCCCAGAGACAATTGAATCTCTAAATTTAAAAATAAAAGATTCAGATTAGTCACGTTACAAGATCTGGGAAGATAATGGAAAATACAAGATTTTTGTGTTTCTGAGCGCATGATGACCCAAGCACTCAAGCTGAATGCATGAGCTGTTGATCTAAATAGCAGAAACTGTAAATAAAGGGCCAAACTGACACGTCGCATTTCCTATATTTTCCAATATTGTCCAGTGCTAACAGAGCTAGAGCGGAGCTGAGCAGTGCGAATATCAATTCCTCGCTCAAAAGCGCTCCGTGCTCCAACAAAATTCCATCTGCTCCGCTCACTAGCTCTGAGTGCTAATGATAAACTTGAGCAACGGAGACGTAGTGCTTTGGGTCATGTAGGCTACTTTAAGAGGGGAGATGGAATCGTCCTTAAGTGAACGCAACACAGCTCAGATCTTAACCTACTTTATCCAGAGGGAGACATTTTTGGATGCAGTGACAAAAAGCCATCATGGACCTGGCTGGGAAATGTGACAGTTGGAGTCGGCATTCACAGCCTGTCGTTGCAAAACAGTGACCTACATCTCCAAACTCAAAAACAGTAGACTAACAGTCAATAAAAGTGGACTGTCAAAGCAGCACAAAATACTAAAAGCCAGGCAGAGTATCCTGTTCGCTCTTCTCTTCATCACATTTGGTGCATCTACCTAGCCACTTCGTATAGTAAATGTGTTCTGTACTTTAAAAAAAAACATTTTGACAAAAAACATTTTCACATAGCCTACATGTAATGTCTGCTAGTGGTGAGTCTGTTAGGCCTATAGCCTATTTACTTGTACAGTATTGTAGCCTATGCAACGCTATTCTATTAAACGCTGTGTGCTAAATTACTATGATGGCTATGTTCTTGCACTTTACCTATTCACACACGGTGGCCAGATATTCCTGTTGTTTGATAGTAAACAACTAAAGAGTCAAAGATTCTCTGTCAGCTGTGAGGGTAATTCCATTAATTACATTTTCTCTGACTACAGTAAAAAGCTCTCGGTTTGCCTTTCTCACAGCAGTCCTTTCCTCCTTTTTTTATTATTTTTTTTTTTATCACTGGCCATGTGAGCCCCCACTCACATGGACTGTGATTCACACATAATTGACAAGCCCATCTACAGTATTGGTTTCTTAGCGTCAACTTTCTGCACAATGACCTGTTGGCCTTGTTCATCCCCACTCAACCTTACAATGTAGTAGGGCTTCTGAGTGCATTTATACACACACACACACAGAGTGTCTTCTTTTCTATTTTCTTTTCTACAGTATAGCACTGATGAAGCTACTACTGTCTTCTTAGTAACATTACCATTTATTTGACTTGTTTTCTCGTTCATTATTTAATTTTTATCTTTAGAACAATATTAATGTAAAGTTGATTATTAACATGTTATACCTGTAGCTTTGGCAACAATGACTTTATTCATTCATGCCAATGAAGCACCATTTGATTTGATTTGATTTGAGAGAGAGAGAGAGAAAGAGAGAGAAAGATAGAGATAGAGTTCAGTTCAAGTTTGAAAGTGCCATTGGAAGCATGTTTCCACTAAAAATTAAAGATTCTGAGAAGTACAAGCAAAGATCCGCTTCAACCCTCTCTAGTACAAGGCTTCTCTCCTCTCTCTGTGTCTGCTTGGATGTGTATTGAGGGTGGCAGTGCTTGATTCATATTTTAGCCACATGCTCTACCTCTGCCTTACTTCACTGATTTCAGTTATTGCTCTGCGTCCCATAGCACCCGCTGAAAGAGCTCATTTTCACAATCATTCATTCATGCGTAATCATGCCAGGCATCTGCACTGAGAAAGGGGGAGATTGCCATGCAAATTAATCTGCCTGATTCTCTAAGCAGTTTTGGACGTACACTGATGCAGCAGTAGTGAGCACAGACTCTCATTAGCGATGCAGACAAACGTGGCTAACAGCCTCAGCAGAAGAGCAAGGGCTGTGGGATAGGCGCTGCTAGGTGGCTAATCTCTTCTCTTTGTTTCAGCTACCGCAGTCACCTCCCATCTAACAATAGAGTGACAAAAATAAAAGAGAAAATAGTAATAGTTCATATGAGTATATGCACATAAAAGCTAAAACAATAAGAATGAGAGGACAATAAGAATGAAGAGGCTAAAGCATCTGTCATGTCAACATATTGAAGTCCAATCTAACAGTATATACTGTACAGTGCTAGCATGTCACAGAGCCATGTGTCCAGACTTCTGTACTCTGGTTTGCAGTGAAGAGGAGTCCAACCTTCAACAAGACAGTCCATCCTCCACGACAAATGTTCACTCACTATACAAATCACCTTGTAGTCTGTAGCCATATTTTAAGGACTTGTTAATGTCCGCGTTTCACCAAAAATGCTGCTGTTACATCCCACTTTGATGCGATTCACTCTTTGTAAAAGCTTTTTCGCAAAGGCTGTGTTTTTCGGGCTGTCAAGTAGCAGGTTTTTTGGCATCAGCCTGGAAGCAGTAAAAACAGGTTGTGGCTTTCCACACAGATGGGGGGAATAAAACCCAGGGAGAGTGCAGCTGCTCGTCTGGCAGTCAGACAGGACAGACACCCTCTCTGTCCAACAGTTCACCTGCCTGTCAGTCCAGCATTTCATCTGTCCATCAATCCAACACACTCAACAACAACCCCAACTGTTTGTCTACCTACCTACATAATGAACACTTAATGCTGTTAGCTATTCATACACTGCGGCCAGATATTCCTGTTATTTGATCGTAAACAATTGTGTCTCCAGTAGCTGTGCTGGTAATTTCCTTAATTACATTATTTGTGACTGCAAATAAAAGCTCCCAGTTTGTCATGTTCACAGCAGCGTTCTCCTTGTCATTTTATTTCTCCTGTTGATTTTTTTTGCTCCCACTCACATGATTTAGACAGAATCAGTCCAACACTTCATCAGTCCATCAACCCACTTCATCAACACCCTCAACTGTTTGTCTATCTACAGTATGAACACTTAATGGATCTTTCTACTGGTCTGCTCATTGACCTGACTTCTAACTAATTTGTCAACCTCACCGCTAAACTGTCTTTCAGCCCAGATTACAGTTATACTACTTAGCTGGTGAACAGTTTATCTAACTGTTCATCTAGCTGTAGCATATACTTGGACACTAAGCTGTTCATCTTGTTGTCCACTAGTCCTCTGAGCACTTCATCTTCATGCCGTTTAAACTGTTGTTTTCCTGGCCATGCCTTTTGGAAAATTCATTTAACTTCTGTAGAATATCTAGCTCTAGCATCTAGCTTTTGTAGTTCGCCTAGCTGTTCTTTGAACAATTGATCTATTTATAATTTGTCCTTTGGAACAGTTCATCTAGTTCTAGTTCATATGGCCTTTGGAAGACTGATTCTAGTTGTCCTAAGAACAGTTAATCTACAGTTTAGAGATACTGTATAGGACTATAAGGACTTCATCTATTTGTCTTCTGATGAGCTCATCTAAGTGTTTCCTGAGCTGTTCCTCCGAGACTCTAGCCCTGCCAGGCTGAGTTAGACACAGCCGGATGTTTTAGTGACACCTTGTACCCACGAGGCATCTCTGCCAGCTGTTCCGGCTGCATGGAGGCTCAGAGAACGACAGCATAGACAGCAGCCACTTCACAACACAAGGGCACCGTTCCCACTGACTTTACACTGGCACACACACACGCACGCACACACACACACACTGTGTTCCCTGAGTCCCCTGACTCTGCCACTGATCATTTCACGCCCACGTCCCCTGTGCTACCGCTCCCAGAGGCCAGATCAGTAATTACTGTGAGCTCAGAGGCCGCTCCAATGTACTGCGCTGGGAAGTTTGGGTTGCAAGGTTCTGAGAAATGCTGGGGTTTTGGGCAGCCCGATTCAATCAAACGCACACACACACATACATACTGTACGCACACACACACACACACACACTCACACAAAGAGACACACACACTCACACACACAGACACACACACACACACACACACACAAAGGCGAGGGAGCTCTCTCTTGTTGGAAACTCAGAACTTGCGAGTACCGTAGTCTCTCGCCTCCAATGGGACATTAGAACGGCTGAGCAGCCATTAGCTTGCCAAGGCACACACAGCTGACTGTAATATTCCGAGCTCCAGCTCCAAGCCTGCCTGCACACGGCCTTACAGGGAAAACGCTCTGTCTGTGTGGTGGGTACAGGAGGCTTCACATACCTGGAGAATAAGATGTTCATTTATCCTCCATTTCATTTAATTTCAGCGAAGGTGGTTCAGTTGGGTTCTATTTTTTTTCCTTCCTCCAGAATATGAATTTATGCAAAACACATTTCAAATCTAATACAATGCCTTGAACTCAATCAATTTTAGTTAGGAACACCAATTCATATGGTAATGTGGTGTTTCCTCCCAAACAAAATCACAGCAGATCGAAGTTGAAATTATTTTTGCTTATAAAGGTTTTCAAGAAGTACAAAATACCCTAGGCCATCTGAAGACCTGTCTATGGTCTTGTTTTTGTTTGTTTGTTTATTTGTGTTTATTTTGTTTATTCAATCATCTGCTTATTATGACCGTCGCGCTCGCAAAGCGGCCATATAGGTTTAGTTATTTTATTTTCTTCCAGATTTTTCCCCCAGTAATTTTGTGTCAAGGATTCCCAGGACACTGAAAGACCGGGCTGCACGAAACTTGTATGGCATGTAGTCTCACAAGGACGACACGGAACCATTGTTTTTTGGTTTGATCCGTCGCCCACCCACCACACCAGGCCGGAAAGGAGGGTAGGCCAGACACTGTTTTCTGTGAATATCTCGAGAACCGTAGGGCTTAGGATGACCTACTTTTTTTTACATGTTGGTCTCAAGGGGCCATGTCAACCCATTCCACATCCACTCATTTTATGTATAGCGCCACCTAGTTAAAAATGAAAAGGCAAAAACAAGGCATTGTAATCGCAGGTATCGTTGGCTGACAGGTTCAAAACTACACAAAATGAGTTGAATTGAAGTGTAGGATCATTATGACCAGGCTCGGATTGGTAATCTGTACAACCGGGCAAATGCCCGGTGGGCCGGTCCACATGTGTGACCTCTGTTTTTTTTTTGTTTTTTTAAGTTATTTAGCCTATTTGCGGCCCGTCATGTAGGCCTAGGCCTAGCCTATAAATGCAGTTGCATCCATTTGGCGTGGGGGGTGACAGGTCAATCATTTTGGCCTCTTCATGACAGGTTCAGTGTGTGTTACGATCACGCCCCCCTGCCCCACCCCTCAAGTGGATTTGTCCAAGCAGCCACTAGTTCGAGTGCATGGTAGCCTAGGGCCCTAGGCTGTATAAGTTCCCTCCGCTGGCTGGTGTTCACATATATCGCAGTTTAACCGTAAACAGCAATCAGAGGTCTAGTTTTATTCCATAAATATATTGTTTTTATAGACGTTAGTTGCACGCGCTACCAAGAGCTTCCATTTACTGCACCATGTAGGCTACTGTAGTGCGGTTCTGTCAACATAAAAAAAACTACGAGTAGCCTACAATTTTCGCACAACTTGGTGGAAAAGTGTAGCACAGGTTAAAGAAAACCCATTCATTTTTGGAGCTGATCCTACTCAAAAGGAACTTCAAAGTATTTCCCATATAGTAGGCCTAGCCTTTTAGCTCACAATGACAGTGAAAGTGACACTTGGAAAGTGGTCTCTCCACCGAGTGTTACATTAGATGCACAATCAATCGCGAGTCGATGCAGGTAAAAAGTAGGCTATCAACTGGTAGGTTATAACAAAGGTAGCCTAATTTTGTAAAATGTGATGACGGCACACAAACTAGGGCAAAAACGTTTAGTATAGCCTACACTTGTGGTGATAGCCTACAGTTAATGTGAATCGCGGACTATAACCAAAGTAAAGGAGAAGATTTGCACCAAATAAATAGCCTGGCGGGCCATCCTATATCATTTAAATGTATAGTCTGGAATCGAACCATTCACCTTGCTTAATCCAAGGGGCGGGCAGAGAATTGTCTTTCAAACTGCCTAGGCATGCAATAGGCCAGCTTCGACCATATCCGTGATCGGGGTCGGCAAAACGACAAATACATCCTTCTTCTCGAAAGGAATGACTTAAGTGCATTGTGTTGCTCAACTTTCAAAGAAAAGCACAAGTCCAACTCCTCAAAGTTGACGCCAACGCCGATTCAAACAACCGCTCTTCGCTAAGCCATAGCCACCTACCTTGTTGTTCACCGTCATGGGACTGTCGTTATCCTGTTAAGCCCGCCTTAAGACTCTCTAACAAAATAGAGCTGTGATTGGATGGCGCCCCACGGCCAGCCAATAGAAATCCCTATGGTTTGATACTAGGCGCACAGGCTGAGCAAATTAATTTGCTGCCGCTTAGGGTGCGCTCTAGATTTCTAGGCTACCAAATAAAGGCTGTGTTTGTGTTTCTACAACATGTTGGCACAAAACGTAATTTCTGTCAACTATGACGATGTCCATGTTCAGTAGCCTATATTTTTCATTTAGTCAAGCAGTGACATGTGGTTTAATGCATGGGGTAACATGACGTGAGACAGACAGAAGATGAGCCTGTCTTTAGTTAACCTGACCCTAGCCAGATGAATTTCGTTCCGCTTAGCTCCACCTAGCTTCACTCACATCCATCTGGGACCTCTTCCATTGAGAGTGATTTCTGCAACCGACTTTATGGTTCAGCCAATCAGGACGCAGGGCGGGAGTTTCATAGATGTGACATAGCGTAGAAGCGACTGTGAGACTGTTATTAGCGTCACGGGTTGGCTTCGATGTGAGTGGTTGAAGTAGCACGTCAATAGATGACGGACAAGTGGCTTATTCAATCATATGCAAGCATTTTTTGATTAGGCCCAGCCTTCTGAAGCAACACTTCAATGGATCGGTTCCAGATGGATGAGTGGAGCTAGGCGGAGCGAAATTCATCTGGCTAGGGTCAGGTTAGTCTTTAGTAGCCCATCCTTGAATCCTGTCCCTCTCAATTTCAAATCACTTTAAAACGGTGGGATTAGCAACCATAATTTAAAAAAGAAAATCCCGGAGACCCCCCCGGACCCCCGTGCTATTGTGATGAGGCTATAGGTCCAAATCTACTGTGCTATTGTGATGAGCCTATAGGTCCAAATCTACTGTGTGTTTGTTATTTATGGGTGGAATCATGGGGGTGGGCCGGTCCAGGAGAAAATTGCCAGGGCCGAATTTAGCTCACAGTCCGACCCTACACGCATGCACGCACACACACATAAAGACACACACGCATGCACACACACACACACACATACACACAGTACACATGCACGCACAGATTCACATGCACATGCACGCGCACACACACACACAAACACACCTACATGCACGCACTCATGCACACACAGAAACAAACACACACACACACACACACACACACAAAAAACACATACATGCAGGCAAGCAGGCACATGCCCACACACACATACACAGGAGCACACATACACAAAAACAAACACACACTATGCACACACTCCATTAATAACCCATAATCCATTGGGACTGACAATCAGGGCCAGATCTACGTACATTTGCGAACGTAGCATTATCAGCGCCATAGACAAACTGCAGATAGCAAACGCTGTAGTACCCAAGTTTACGTCGTATTTATCAAACTTTCAATTCATAGAGTAATCTGCGCTTTTCTCTGCCCCCTACCGCAATTTACGAAGGTCCACAACTGAACGGCATACAAACGCAGTTGAATGAAGTTAACTGATGAACATTAAAAAGAATCAAACGTTTAGCGATCATGAAATAATACCATACATGAAAGATGTCAACAAGCAGGGAGATAATGAAGATCAGTAGTTCTACTCAAACCACTTGTGCACGCAGGCTATGGAAGATTGGTCAAATCTAGCAAGTAGGAAAGTTTAAGTGAATGACGTGAAAGTGAAAGTAAGACATTCAAAAGGCCAACGAAAGTTAAGGTTGATTTTGATATACCGGTAGTCCAAAAACATAAAGCTGGTGCTCTAAATAGCGATTCTGTTGTCTTTGAAAGGTTCTCTTAATGATGCATTTACTGTAACTGCAATTTGGATTAACACCTGCTTTTACAAGGTGGAAGTATTTAGGCGCAGAACAGACGTGTGCTTTCACAAGTTTAGGGGCAGCCGTGGCCTACTGGTTAGCGTTTTGGACTTGTAACTGGAGGGTTGCCGGTTCGAACCCCGACCAGTAGGCACGGCTGAAGTGCCCTTGAGCAAGGCACCTAACCCCTCACTGCTCCCTGAGTGCCGCTGTGGTTGCAGGCAGCTCACCGCGCCGGGATTAGTGTGTGCTTCACCTCACTATGTGTTCACTGTGTGCTGAGTGTGTTTCACTAATTCACGGATTGGGTTAAATGCAGAGACCAAATTTCCCTCACGGGATCAAAAGAGTATATATACTTATACAAGCAGTTTTTGTACATACCGTGGATCACATAATTAGGCGCTCTTTACGCTTCCCCTCCCATGTCTTTATGCTAAACTCCCATTTTCCCCTTGACCCTCCCATGAATGCATATGCATGACATGGAAAAGCGCAATTTGCTTTTTTGAAGCTCCTGCGACAGGCAGTTTGCACTTTTTTTTACCTCAGTGCAGCCTGTTTGTACATAACTCGCAATAATTTTACACGCATGAAGTGGGTGCAAAAGCGTTAGTAAATCTGGCCCTCAGTGTTAATAATCTAACAGTAGCGTACGCATTTGCCTAATGTTACCCTCTTGCACTAGTAGAAGCTAATAGACAACCTTTAACATGCTGACGAAAAAAAAAAAACAGGCATGTTCAACGTTAGATTAGACATCTAAGTTCTCTTGAGTAGTATGGTTGCCTCGATTGACAGTGATAATAACAATCCTAGCAAAGAATGCGCTAGTTATAATTTTGTGGTTCATGACGCCACCAACTGCACAAGCACACACACACACGCAAGTCAAAGCACACATGCAAGCTTTTTCCTATCTTACTCTCTGATTTTTCGTCATGCGCTTTACTTTTATTAAGCTTTGCGCCCTGGGGGTGTGGCAGAAGGTGTTCTCTGGCATACTTGGTACCAATGGATAGCTCTGTGTCTCCTCTTTCATATGATATGTTTGCCATATCTATGAGATCACGGGTTCACGGGTAATTCAAACGAGAGTAATGGATGCGCAGGTAAACACAGAGAAGTATAGACTGTAATTATGATGCAATTTGATTTAATTTCATGATTTTTTTTATTTTCATGCTTGATCGTCGAGACAATTATGCCAAAAGCCCCACTTCTGCTCTGTCACGCAATAAAGGTTTCATCTCCCTGCAAACATTTCCGGAGCAATGTAACTAGGGTTGGGTATCGTTTGGGTTTTATCCGATACCGGTGCTAAATCGATACTTTTAAAACGGTGCCGGTGCCGAAACAGTGCCTGAATTGGTACTTTGTTTTTAAAATGTTTTAAATTAAAATGGTCTAAAGCATGAATTGCTTTTTTTTATTGATAAGACAAATTTGAACATGAAATGTAACTGTTATATTCAATTTACTATCAATATCTCATTGCTCCTACGAATAATACATTTAAATGTTAAAACAGCTTGCCATGCATCACACAATGGAAAACGCATGGGACTTATGAGTTGTAGCGCTGTCCTGTTGCGTGCAGAGGGAATTTGAAAGACAACCAATTATCCCGCCCCTCGGACTGAGCACTGCCAACAGTGAGTGCCCAGACCCTACATTTTAATGTGGGTCTGGCTCGTCAGG
The DNA here is from genome assembly GCF_017589495.1 of Alosa alosa. NCBI lineage: Eukaryota > Metazoa > Chordata > Actinopteri > Clupeiformes > Clupeidae > Alosa > Alosa alosa. Next base: position 7,467,109 of record NC_063196.1, read on the forward strand.
CTATATAATTATTATATATGAATAAATTATTCAATTTGTCGTAGTTATTGCTTTATTTTTGAATTTTGACATTTTGCTAGGTATAGTAATCTTTTTTTATTAATTCAAATATTCGAAAGGGTAGTTGGGTCGCTCGCTACCTTCAGCTGGATGGGTGATGTCCTTTTTTGGCTTTGGATTGTTTGGCCTCCCAAAGGGAAAGACCTAGGTGCTTTTTAAGGTGACAAGGAGGTGGCAGAGCATGTCCCTACACACCTCCCAGCAATTTGGTATGTGATAGGCATTCACATACAGCGCATACGGAAAGTATTTACAGGGCTTCACTTTTTCCACATTTTGTTATGTTTCAGACTCATCTTAAAATGGATTCAATTTTTTTTTTCTGATCAGTCTACACACAATACTCCAACACCCCACACCAAAAACAGGTGTTTGAGGTGTTTTGTATATTTAGAAAAATTGAAAGACTGAAATATTCCATTTAGATAAGTATTCAGACCCTTTGTAATGATGCTTGTAATTGAGCTCTGGTGCATCCTACTTCTATCAATGGTCCTTGAGATGCTTCTACAACTTGATTGGCCCAAACAACTTTACGTTCCAATTTTTAACCTTTAACAATTTTATATTATATAATGTCTTACTGGTGATAAATATGGTACTGTATTGACTGTATACTGATGTAGATTCAGACTTTCCATAGAGAAAACATGTCAGGGCAGGCCTCAGGCACAGTGCACTAGTTGAAGTATGTTGCTCTTCTGGGAAACCACCTAATCAGCTGGGTTGGAGAAGGTGTTTCTACTCTGTATGTAAAGAAAAAACAATAAAAAAGCCATTGGTTTTATATCCACATGGTGAGTACTGGCTGAGGAAGCTAGTCAAGAATGAGCTGCTGGATTCTAGAGGATGTAATCATCCAGGTGGGGATTTGAAGCACACACACACACACAGACACACACAGACACACACTGGTTCCCTGAAATGGCACAAGGTGTAAACCATGATGAGGCTCATCTTGCGGTGAGGAGAGAGAAAGCGTGATTGTGGTGATTTTGAGTCATTTCCATAATGAAGTGAAGGAAAAGCTCCATGCAATCCTAAATCTGTCCTGTAATAGAATTGTGCAGTGGGGAATGGACACACGGTGATACATTCAGCTCTGCTTGTTGACAATTCCTGCAAAGTGTGAAAGCTTTGATCACATGTGCATCTCAGTCTGGCCAAAAGAACAGCATCCGGTTGCACCAACGTAAGGTTGATCGTGCTGTAAGTTTAGGTGTAAGGTGTGCCTTAAACCTTACGTTGAAACTAACTAGTTTTAAATTAGCGCAGCATTCTTTTTCTGTTGCACCGTTGCTACTTAAGGTACACTGTGTGCTAACGGCGAGAGAGCTGGTGGAAGTTAGCAGAGGTAGAAGCAACGGCTGCAGCAGCATCTTCTCTGTAGCGCACTCTATAGCATCATCAGCCTGCTGATTCGTATTCGTAGTAAAGACAAAACCTTTCAACTAACATAGACTTCTGAGTCTGGGGCCACTTGACCCAACAGGGGGCGTTATTTCCAAAGCAAGTCGAACTCGACCAAATGGGAGAGCAATGGAGAGAGTAACAAAGAACACAAACATCAAAAATCAATCATTGCCTGCAATAAAGTGCACTTAACCGATTAAGTAAGGTTATACTGAGACTGTTTACAAAACGATCGTGTAATGCTATGAATGCACCTACCATTCATACGGAATAGCATGATATTGAGTGGCTCATAGGCTACATACACTGCACTAAATTAACTGACACTTCTGAAATCAATGAAACGTTTAAGAGAACTAAAGACAATCCAGAAAACATATTTTTTAAAACATCTTAGCGTACTTCTGGCTTCTAGGCGGCCAAATTATGACATGAATTGACGTGTTGCCTAGGCTTTAGTGCTGTCCAAGTTCCACATGCACCATCGGGAGAAAGTTAACGTACTTAACGTAAACTTAACGTAGCTATGTCGACACTGTGCGTAGTCATCCATACAAATTAGAGGTGGAAGTCACGCACGGCTTGACGTAGTGAGATACCGGCTGCGGAGCCGTTCCGTCTTCGACTCCACCGCACGCACCGCTCTACGTGCCTGATGCAAGTCGCAAGCGACGCTGATGCATACAGAGACACAAACAGAGTGAGAGGGAGGGGAGTGTTTCGTCCTGGCAGCCAGGAAAGACAGACCTTGCCCCTCTCCCACCCCCGTCTCTGTAGAAGCCTGTTTAAAATCATCATTAAATCAGGTGCATGCGCATTCCTCCGGCTCTGCCGTGCTCGTCATCCTCCGCGCTGGCAGAAATAATTTGCGCGCGGTCTCGAGATGCGGTGCCAATGTAACTGTGGCTACACCAGTGTCTGAATCTGCCTCGCGCAACTTCAAGACTTGCTTCGTTAACCGGGTGGTTAGACAAACACGCGAAATACTGAGGGGCGGAGTGTGACGCTTCATGCATGACAGTTCATGGATTCTTCAGATACACCGGGATTAAGCCATGACAGCTGTTAGAGGCAACGGGAGGCCATGTCCGTGTAGATCACAATCAAGACGAAATCAAGTCCATACGACTGACACACGGGGGTACCTTCGGGGTCACCGTCACCGCGCCTGAGCCGAGCGCGTCTGCTCATCTGGCGGCTACATTCGCGGACACCGTGAGGACCAGACTACACACAGAGTAGTATGTTTCGGGCATCACATCTTTCTGTTTGCTTCAGTGAACATGTCGGTGTGCCCTCATAGGGTTACTTATTAATACGACTTCACTTTATTTATTTTATCCAAGCGACGAGGTATCGTTTGACAATTACGCACACCTTTCTCTACAAGAGACGAATAAATCAACGCCGGTCGGCGTGATCTATGCCCGCCGGTTATCTTTTCCTCCGAACCCCTCCGGTTTCCAGTCGGACTTCTGGCGTTTGAGCTGGATATGTTGACATTAACGTAAGCATGGATGGAATGATCAGTCTGTTGGGGCTCCTCGCTCTCTGTCTGGAAGGCATCTACTGCCAAGGAGTGTACGGTAAGTCGCAGAATACTCAAACATCCGTAACCAACTCAATATTGACCTTGCAAAAAGACGAGATCATTTGTATGCAGTGTTGCAAGCGCGGCTGACCCGAGGAAACAAGCTGCATTAAAATGTTACAAGCGTCGTTAACTCGAGGCGTCTCACATAATGGAAACAACCCATGACTATGTAGCCTTCGGAGGCTTTTGGATGGCTCAAACGAGAGATAGTTCTGCAGTTGTGAATATTGATTATTGTCTTGTATGGAATTGAATGTATATTTAAATGGACTCGCATGATTTCCAAGTCATCTGCAAATGTCAAAAATCCAGTCATATATCGCCTGCCAGGAGAAATGGCAGACACAAGCATTTGATTCGAGTCGAAATGAACTAATGCCCCTGACAGGGGAGCTCACATATTCAATGTTGTGAATGACGGGGTTCGGTTCGTCGAGAGCCTCCCTCGGTGGTTCGAGTGCAGTTTGGTCCCTCCCTGCTTCGCTCTCCTCTCACCCGCTCCGCGCTCACCACGTGGTATGCAACTTCTCTCTCGCTCTCTCTCTCTCTTGTCAATATAAACCTTTGCATGGTGGCTTCGGCTGTTTTTGCGCTTCACTACCCATTGCACACTGATGCATAGATGTGGAAGGATGTCTTGTGTGAGTGCTCCGCAGCAAGACTCTCCTGAACGACGCACACTCAGGGCACAGACGACCATGAACGACACAATTACACGTTTACACATGCATGTGAAGAAGGAGCTACTCATCTCTCTGCATGTTGCACATCAGTAGCACATCAGTAGCTGTGTCTTGTAGGCTGTGAATATAGGCAACATATAATTTTATCTTATCTTATTGTTTTGATGTCAGTAAGCCAACAGGCTTTCACTGGCTTTATTTGATGCCTTAAAATGTGCGAGTGGTTCGGATGGACTGGGGAATGTCCACTATGTGCTGATGGTCTGTGGGAAGAGCAGGTTATAGGGGCGGTTTGTTCTGGCTGATTTGAAGAGAGGTCCGGGCTTGGGGGCAGTGGTCCGTTCATGGTCATGATGTCCCTCTGATCACACAACATGGGGTCAGCAGAGTTAATAGCTAGGGGTCATCCGTCACACTAACCACTCACTCGGGAACACACACATACACACACACGCAACCACACACACACACACACACACACACTTGTCTGCACATAAAGACACACAGATACACATGCTAAGACACACATTTATCCTGCTCTCTCTCTCTCTCTCTCTCTCTCTCTCTCACACACACACACACACACACGTGTTGTGCCATTCATAGACCTTCGATCACAGATCCGATGCATTTCACACACCTTCTGAAGTCCAGTTGCCCTCAGACGGAGCAGAAAGCTTGTTCCCGGGAGGGAGGGAGACCAAAGGGTTCAAAGAGACGGCCTCATATAAATTCAGAGTGGCAGCCTGGTGGGGTTGGTTCTGCTCCCTGCCTGGCTTCGGAGCAGCAGTGAATTAGCTCACACCGGTTCCCTGTGTTTTTCTTCTGCGAGTCTGTTTGCTAAACATCACTCTCTCACAGCTCAAAGGTCAGAGCTTTGATTGGAGCTCCACAACACAAACACTCAGGGATTACCGAGCTGTGTGTGTTTGTGTGTGTTGGCTGCGCTGACATGCTTTGAATAAAAGAAATGCAGAGATCTGAAGATCTAAGAAAGAAGTCTTGTTCCTGGTGTGGCTGCAGGCATGTAGATGTTCTCCTGAGTATTATTCTCCTCCAACATGATTGTTACAGGTCAATTTATATGTATGAATGATCAGATGAAAACGCATGCCTGTTTTCATGTTTGAAATATGCATGTCTTTGCACAATAGCCCAAACGTCTGTTGAGCATAGTGCATGTGATAATGGGATTTACATTCATTCATGTGTCTCTTTTGAGGTGGAGGGTCTAGCAGCAGCAGCATCTGTCTAATAATCCTGAGACTGATTCAACACTTTTCAAACCAAAGCATCTGTATGGCAAACAGCAGGCAGCCGCAGGTTTCCTGCAACCAGAGCTGGAGGAGAAGGTGAGGACTGGGGGCAGAGCTAAGGATGAAGGATGGAGGATGTACTGTAGAGCTGAAAACGGAGAGGTGGAGAGATGAAGAGATGGATAGATGGAGATGGAGAGGTGGAGATGGAAAGATGGAGAGATAGAGAGGTGGAGAGATGAAAAGCTAGAGATGGACAGTTAGTCAGAGATGGAGGGATGAAGAGATAGAAAGATTAAGATGGAGAGAAGGAGATGTACTGTAGAGTCTCAGATATGGAGATGTACATGGATAGATGAGATATGAATGGGTGGAGATAGAGAGATGAATAGGTGGGGATGGAGAGATGAAGATAGAGAGGTGGAGATGGAGAGATGAATAGGTGGAGATGGAGAGATGAAGATAGAGAGGTGGAGATGGAGAGATGAATAGGTGGAGATGGAGAGATGAAGATAGAGAGGTGGAGATGGAGAGATGAAAAGGTGGAGATAGAGAGATGAAGATAGAGAGGTGGAGATGGAGAGATGAATAGGTGGAGATGGAGAGATAAAGATAGAGGTGGAGATAAAAGCTCGACTTTGGACACTGGAGATGGAGATAGAGAGATGAATAGGTGGAGATGGAGAGGTGGAGATGAAGAAATGGAGATGGAGAGATGAACATAGAGAGGTGGAGATGAAGAAATGGAGATGGAGAGATGAGGATATAGAGAGATGAACATAGAGAGGTGGAGATGAAGCTTGATATGGAAAGCTGGAGATGGAGAGATGAACATAGAGAGGTGGAGATGAAGAAATGGCGATGGATAGATGAACATAGAGAGGTGGAGATGAAGCTTGATATGGAAAGCTGGAGATGGAGAGATGAACATAGAGAGGTGGAGATGAAGCTTGATATGGAAAGCTGGAGATGGAGAGATGAATATAGAGAGGTGGAGATGAAGCTTGATATGGAAAGCCGGAGATGGAGAGATGAACATAGAGAGGTGGAGATGAAGAAATGGAGATGGAGAGATGAACATAGAGAGGTGGAGATGAAGCTTGATATGGAAAGCTGGAGATGGAGAGATGAACATAGAGAGGTGGAGATGAAGCTTGATATGGAAAGCTGGAGATGGAGATGTGCAGATGCACACAGAGACCGTCTGGAAGAGCACCACTGAAGGGACTGAACATTTAAAGCATTGCTCTCTGTTTCCCTGTTGTCACATTAGACTCTGTCCATGCCTGCAGGCTGATTGTGTGTGTGTGTGTGGTAGGGTGCTTCTTCTAAGGACGCTTGACAGTTTTAGAGGTTTGTGTGTGGGTGTGTTTATTTTGAGGAAGCTTGACAGCTGAAGAGGTTTGCTGAATGATGGTTTAAGTCTGTTTTAGTCTGTGTGCGTTCAAGCAAGCGCACATCTGGAGGATGGCTGGAGTCCCTGGATGTGTTAGCACAGTGTGGTGTTGTGCTGGGAGAGAAGCAGGCTCTTTGATGAATGAGCAACGAGCTCTTGGTGTCAGAAAGCAGATGCTCTGCTCCAGTTCCATGCATTAAAAAAGAGGTAAACATCTATATATCCTCTTCTCAAAACAAGCTCATTTTATGCAACTTTATATAAATATTTTAATATCTAGATGAAGCTCTTGCAATTTGTTTGTGCATAAACCAATGACTACTGTATAGTTAATGATTTGTAGTATTTCTATATATGACATCATCGAGACTAAAGCTCCTAAGTCTAGCTCTTCCATTCACAACCAGACATATGATTCATAATGTATAGAGGCTATAAATTAATAAGGCCTATTTAAACACAGTGCTGGTCCCTAACCGTCCCATCAGATCACATTCAGTGTGCAGGAAAAGTACAATCTGACCTTGTCAGCGCTTATAGGAAGGGCCATTACGTTTCTGTGGCTGACTAACCTGGAGGGGTGACCGCAGGGCTCCCTCTCAGTGGACATTGCTGAAGCTGTCTAGTGATATTGCAGCAGCCACATAGACATGTTCCCTGTAGAGATGGCCATTGCTGATAGTCTTGAATGGCCCATGCCAGAGAGAGAGAGAGAGAGAGAGAGAGAGAGAGAGAGAGAGAGAGAGAGAGAGAGAGAGATGTCGTGTAAGTCACTGTAGCACTCATGCTGTACTCTCTGTGTGCCCCGGGCGTTCGAACATGCCAATACCTTGCCATTGAGACACAAGCCCATGAGAGATAAACAACTCAAAGATAGTTATCTTTACAGTTTCTCTGTTCTCACAACGAAACACTGTCAACAACCACATGTATATTTGGATTTGCAGTAATAATTCTTGGTTCATTTTTCCTGATATTGAGTCTAACTTTTGACTTATTAACAATTGTCCTTACCTTTCTTGTATAGTGTAAAAGAAAACCACATTACCAAACTACATTGCTGAGAGGTGGAAGAAACCATGTATTTCTAAATACCAAATCACCAATACTGACAGTCTACCAATAATACATTTCCTTCTCCATGTCTTTGTGTCACTGGAGTTTTTTTTAATGATAATACGGTTAGAGAAACAAACAGCCCAGACTACTTGCCAGAATCTCAGAGGTGATTTGTACTCATGTTTATATTTGCACTCAAACACCTGTCCCTTTCATACATTCAGCTGGGTCTTGATGGAGCCATGCTGGATCAGTTTAGAGGAACTCAATGGAAGTCTCAGTAAGTGGACGTGTCCGTCCACTCCACGTTCGTTCAGTCTGCGTCCATCCACTCCGTGTCTCACTCTCCGTGAGCAAGATGAGGAGTGATGTTTTGGAGAGTGCCTGCAGGCGGTAATCAAATGGATTAGGAGTGTCACGTAGAGATGGGGCTCTTCCCATTTGCTTTGGTGAGCTGCCGTCATCTTGGTGACACTTGTAAGGCTTGAGCACGCGTAATTACGGTTTCATCAGCTTTTTCTTGGCATCCAGACAAGGAAGCGAGAGACAAAGAGAGCTAGAGAGAGGGAGAGAGAGAGAAAGCGAATGATGAAAAACTCTCACGCTAATATGACAGGATAAGTTTCTGAGTGCTCCAAACCAATTATGACAGCGGCATACTGTCTGGCAGGATACACACACACACACACACACACACACACACACACACACACACACACACACACACACACACACACACACACACACAATAGCTTAAATGAAAGCAAACCAATATAGATGACAGATATGTAGTGAGGGCCTTCATCATGCTCACTTTGCTGAGCTGCCATGGCAGTCGTCCCAAAGGTAGCAGGAAGCTCTCTGGTTTCGTGCTCGGCCTTCTTGTAAGTCGTCAGTACTCACGTCTTTGGTCGTGACACATCCTGCTTCGATGGTGTCCTACGCACCGCGGCGGATGTCATGGCAACCCCTGAGCAACCTCTCTCACTCTTCCTGGTGTGGTGGTCGTGAAGTCGCGGCTACACAACCAAATGCTAATGCGTTGGGCCTGCGGAGCGGACACTGAGGCAGCCTTTGTTGGCTCCTCAGAGCAGGCTCGGGAGCCCTCTGTAACTGTCCTGCTTTCCAGCTCGCCAGAGCAACCCCAACACTAATACCCCCTAGTGCCACCCACCCCCATCACCCTCTCAGGGTCAGTAAAACCTCCGTGATGAGGGCAAGATTGAGACTGAACTCTTCCCAGTGTGATGAGAAAGCAAATACCCCCCCACACACCCCCACAACGCCCTCCTTCACACCTACCACACAACCCTCGCCCCAGGGTCAGTGAGAACACACTGCTAAAGCCCGGGGCTGTGTGCTCATGGTGATGGACAAACACTGGCACTGGCATACTGTATCTGTGTGTGTAACTTGTGAGATAACCTTGTTTACAGGATTTATGCTTATGTATTTAATTTCTTATCAAACGATTAGATATTTTACTTTCTGTACCATGCTTTCATTTCTTGCTTATATAACCTTATACTTATACTAAAAAATAAAACAATACAAATATTCCAGTAATATAACATTGTTACATATTTGAAGTGAGAATCAGTGACCAACTCCTGTGTAATACTGTATCTAACTAGCAGCTGGACTGTAATAGGCTTGTCCTTGGGCACAACAGGTTCTATTTAGATCTTATCTAACGGATGGGAGGTTTGCACACACACGGACACCACATGGCCTAATTAGAGGTCGAGCCGTTGCCAACATGTTGAAGCCATACAAATGACATTTAATAGAGCTGAAGTACTAGCCATGTGTTTGTTTGTTTGTTTGTTTATTTTATTCTTATTTATTTATTTAATTTTTGCTAAAGCAGGCAGTCACACTGTCACTCGTGCCCACATGTCATCAGCTCCATTCGTTGCTGAGACCCATGTCTGTTGTCATGGCGACGCTGTCCACAGCATCCGCAGCCCGCCTCCGCCTGCTGTCCTTTGACTTCCTTGTTGCGACCTCTTGGAGCGCTGGCCAATCAGCTGTGGAGTGAAATGCAAAGTGAAGGCAGGCTGAGAGCTCTCAGCATGCCACTGCCGCTGTTTGTGTATGTGTGTGTGTGTGTGTGTGGGGGTGTTGAAACCACGGTAACCATACAGCATCTCCTTGGCGGAGGGGTGAGCTCTGGCTAAAGAGCGCTGACACGCCGGGGGCTGCAGCTGAAGTGGGCTGTCACGGCAACGCTGCCTCATTCACACGGCAGGCTTCAAAAGTCAAACAGTAAACAGCCCACGCAGCAGGGGACCTGGGGGAGGTGGGGGACTCTCCACTCTCTTTCTCTCTGTCTTCATCACCCTTTTCCTCACATCTTCTGCCCCCACTTATACCCATCACCTCCCGCTCTCTCTCTCTCTCCCTCTCTCACTATCTCTCTCTTTCCCTTTCTCCTCCTCTCTCTCTCTCTCTCTCTCTCTCTCTCATCTCCCGCTCCTGTATGTAGGGCACTCAACATGATGAGACGCAAATTAGCAGTTGTGTTCTCGCATCTGTGTGTGTGTGTGTCATTTTTTTTTTCTATCCTTCCGGAAGAATCTCAGATCAAATGGTCACACTGTAAGCAGATTGATCATGGCGGTGTGCACAGAGGCTACGGTGGAGTGACGTGTGCTGCTGGGATTTATGTAGGCTACCCTCCCGCACCACTCCACTCCACACCGCCCGCCAAAAGACCTTTCAAAATCCTCTCCTCCGCAACAGGGCAGTGCGCCGGCGCTACGCGATGGGACTCAAATTACCGCGGAAAAGGACAATCAAGACACGCACACCACAGCTCAGGCTCCCGTGTGATAGGATGTTTGTCCCTTTTGACCAGATTGATCTGCAGACCTTATCTGTATGCAGTGTTTATACTCTACAGCATACAATGTACACTGGCATACACCCACACCACCTCCGTAACTACATGTGGTTGTCCTATTGAAGGGGAGGATCTTTGTACGTTCTCTGAATTCAATGATCATACTCTCAATAAGTGCAGGCTCGTGTGGCCTTGTACACTATTACTTGCCTTTTGAGAATAAAACAAGTAAGTGGTACATTTCTCGATTTACTTCACCAGGTTATTTTTGTTTACTCTGAAAGGAAGAGGGAACATCTAGTTCTTCTGTTGTCTGCCATTATCCTCCCCTGACAGAATTACTGCATGTTCTCTAGACTAACTGACAAGAGCCATGCTTGTACCAGGGTGTAGGACTGGTGTTACACTGAAAAGCACATCAGCAATGCTAGATGACACCATGTGAATTGATACTTGAACCAAACACCAATACAACACCATTGAGTGAGCTCACCAATCCCCACCCCAAACTCCCATTCTATTTCCGCAAAATCCCTTCCCCTCTGATTGGGCTGTTGGCAGGAAGAGTTTTGCTATGTGTGGAGCACAGGCTTGCTCCAGTGGTGGGACTGTGTGTATGAAGATCAGGTTTTTTTTTTTAACTGAATGGAGACCTAGTGGATCATGAGGAGATATTTGCTGAATGTTACAAAAAGTGTTACGGGTTAGAGATTGCTTAGAATCGCTGATGCTACCTTCAATAGTTGCAATGAATGAGACTACTCTCTCTCTCTCTCTCTCTCTCTCTCTCTCTCTTTCTCTCTCTCTCTCTCTATGTGTGTGTGTGTATGTGTGTTCATGCCCACATGTGTGTATGTATTTATGTAAAAGAAAGGATGTAGTTATCATGCAGAAAGGTGATGTGTGTTATTGTGTGTATATGTGTCGCTAAAAGATGTGTGTTATTGTGTGTGTGTGTGTGTGTGTGTCTGTCTGTATATGTGTGTCGCTAAAAGAATGAAGGTGCCAGTGCTGACGTGTCTGTCAGCAGTGTCCTCTGACCAGGATTCACTGTGAGAGTGTTTGTATAAAGGTCTTGGAACAGATCCTTACACACACACACACACTTTTGAACAGTCCTCTTCTTCCACACTCTTCCTCCTTGCTCTCTGCCCCCTGTCTTGTGATGGTGACTGTGAGTGTGTGTGTGTGTGTGTGATAGAGAGAGAGGGGGTGTTGAGGTGGGGGTGGGGGGTGTGGGTGTAGAGTTGGCAGCTCTGTCAGCGTTTCAGAGCTCTCATTACACCACCCTGTTTTCTCACCCAAGGACCAAACGCCCCTCTGTTTCTCTCTCTCACTGTGTTTGTCTCTCAGTGAGGCCTCACCACTCATGTGTCTGTCTCTCAGTGAGGCCTCACTGCTCATGTGTCTGTCTCTCAGTGAGTACACAGACTTCACTGAGCTGTCTGTCTGCTGAACAGAACTCTGACCATATGGTAGAGTTATTTGTCTCACAGAGAACAGACCTAATATGTGTAAAATAAAAAGATGTATCTGTCAGTTTCTCGCTTGAGTTGTCTGTCCCAGGGGCGTAGATTTGCGTGGGGACCGAAGGACGTGTCCACACCGATGTCAAATTACGACTGAAATGTCCCCACCAATATTCAGGTTGAAATGGGGAAAAAAGCGCTCACATGCGCTACACAAAGAGTTAAATCATTTCTCACTTCAGTGCTGCGGATCATCTCGTACAGATCTTGTATTATTCTCTGCGCCCATCTCCACATCCATTCGTCTCGGTGGAATATCGTAGGCCGACACACTCTTCACGCAACACATGACAAACCATATATCAACCATATATCATATAAACAGCAGACCTTACCGAACACAAAGGTGTAATGCATTCCCGTGTATCGTTAGCTGTTCCAGAGTAATCCGGCTTTGAAATAAATTATAGCAAAATTCAACATGGTCTTTCGGCTGCATTTCTTAAAACTGAGCTATATCGCCTAGATATCTAATATTAGAAGAATATACAGGCAGCTCACGGTTAAGAGTTTGTCAATGTAGCCTTAATGATGATTTCTTTTCACAAAATGCTAAGCATGCATGTATTTAAGTGTCTTAAAACTGAGCTGTGCTTAAATGGGCATGATTTCATAACAGACCAAATAGAAAATAAATGTTAAATATAGCCTACATATCTGTAGCCTACATATTAAAATCAGATTAGGTAGGCTACACAGTGTAGTTAGATCAAGTTGGACAGTAGCACATTTTAATCATGGATAGTAGTTGGACAGTAGCACATTTAATAATTTTCTATAGTGAATAGTGAATCTATAGTGGCTGGTGAAAGAGTTGAATGGTTTTTTTTTTTTTTTTTTGGGGTGTTAGTGGGTAGTGTCTCCACCAAAGCTCAGACCAAACCTACGCCTTTGGTCTGTCCCTCACTACAGTCACATGCAGCTGTCTCACTTCTCCACATGTCTGTCTGTCTTTCACAGAGACCACTGATAGCTGCCTCAATCCAGGCCCTAATTAGAATTATGGGCAAAGTGTTATGTCTATCTAAAGCTAATTTGATAATTAGGCAAATTCAATTAGCTATTAGCTAATTATAACACCATGACCTTAACTGCAAACATTGATGCTCAGTGCTCCCTAATGCCACACAATAGCTATAGTTTATGAATAATTGTTTTTAAAATTAGTAAAAAAAGTTCGTTACATCCCCTAATAGCATATGGTGTGTGTGTGTGTGTGTGTGTGTGTGTGTTTCTTGTTTGCTTTTACCTTTCTTAGAGAAACTATGGCTGCGTTTAGAATGTCTTTTTTCTTGGGAAGGTTCCTATCGAAAAGAAATCTCCCTAAGCATAGGGTACACTAAAGCATCCTTTGAATGGAAAGGTGATAGTGACGCCCCACAATTTGCTTTGGCAAGTAACAACAACCAATCAACTTGACATAAGTCAATAACACCCGCCCTCCCATACGTTTAAGTACAATCGGATTCTCTTAACACCACAGCTGTATTTTCTTAGGACCTATGATGTTTCAC
>NC_063196.1:7485457-7487957 GCF_017589495.1 Alosa alosa
CCCACATCCAGAGTGATCCTGCATGTCTGTTCATGGGTCATAAAACTCCCCAAGGTGCCTTTGGTCAGTGGAGAACAGCTCCACGTCTCTATTATGAAGCACTCAAGCAGAGAGAGAGAGATAGACAGATAGAGAGAGAGTGAGAGAGAGAGAGATAGAGATGGAAGGAGACTGGAAGAAGTGGGGGAGTCAGGGAGAGAGAGAAAGAGATAACAGCAGCTAGTTTTAGAGCAGCTGGACACTGTTTTCAGCCACACACACACACACACACACACACACACACACACACACACACACACACACACACACACACACACACACACACACACACACACATATGCAGACACACATATGCAGTAACATGTGCATATGTACAGACACAATTCTCACACATGCATCCAGATTTGTGCACACACACACACACACACACACACACACACACACACACACACACACACACACACACATACATTACACGCACACACACACACACACACATACATTACACGCACTCCCACACAGCCACTCTAGGAGGCGAGCGTTGACAGATGGGGTTGATTTTCCGCTCTGTGAGTAGCTATCTGCGGGAAGCGTCCTCTCTCGGGAGGCGTCAGGAGGACCAGAGGATTGATTCCCCAATTGTTCCGACGGCACTCTTCTCCTCCCGACCTCCCTAATGAGTCTCGACGCTAACGAGCGTCATTTGGACCCGTTAAATGGTGCACAATTGCCCAAATTTGGGAGGGAAAGAGCATTGTTTGCCTGGACATTGTTTGCCTGGACATGTCATTATCTTATCAGTATATATACATATATATTAGGCCGAGGTGGCACACCTTACGTCATGAAGCAATCCCTATAACAAATATGCATATGAGTGTATGAGTAAACACACAAACACACACACACACACACACACACACACACACACACACACACACACACACACACACACACACATTCACACGTACACACACACACACACACACACACACACACACACACACACACATACACACACACACATTCACATTCACATACATACTCATGCACACACATATATACACACACACACACACACACACACACATGCACACACTTGTTCTGATAGTGCTGATTAAGCAGGCGTCAGCGCAGTGTGGACCAGTGAGGATCAATCAGGGGTGACATCTCATTTAGATTAGCAAGGGGGAGAGAGGGGGATGATATCACTGACTCAGGATCAGTAAATAAATACTCTCGCTCTCTCTCTCTCACACACACACACACACAGGATCACTAAATACCCACCTCCGTGCCTCACATCAGCAACTAGGCCAGACACCCTGCTGAAAGATGAATCAAAATTAAATTGAATTTGCGTTTTGAACTAATGCAATTAGCTAATCACAAAGGCTGCAATGAAATGTGCAGCTAGTGACTCTGACCCAATAATAATGTCACAAATATGTATTTTAAATTCATGTTGTCCTTGTTTAACAGACATTCTCATCCATCAGATGTATGGTGCTCTGCATGCTAACTAATCAGATGTGGCTCATCTTAAAGCTATATACTTTTCATCCTTGAATTAGTAGAGGAGTAAAACAGGGCCAATTGTATTTATATATCACATTTCATGCTGTGAGGTAGGGTGTTGAGCAACAGAAGTAGTCACCAGGACTAGGGCTGCAGCTATCGATTCTTTTTGTAATCGATTAATCTAGCACTTTATCGATCGATTAATCGATTAATCGGATATATATATATTTTTTTGCATTTTTAAACGACCAAAACAAATAATGCATAACAAAAATGACATTGCTGTAAAATGATCAAGCAATTGGCACAGAGGTATTTATTCTACCTCCAACATTTGGCTCCAAAACTAAGCCCATTTATTGCAATTTACCCATTTAGTGTTTATAAGTGCCAGTGCCAACAATTAAATAATGTTCAAAATGCTCTCTGTAAAATTGCAACCTCTTGTGCATGACTTAGCTGGGCAAACAAAGCTGTCCATACTATGTTGTGAAGTGCTGGGAGGGAGAAGAGGGGAAGCAATTAAATGTATTAATATGCACAACAAGTTTCATGCTATAATCTAGACCTGACATCAAAGTAAATATCTGTTTTATGTAGATTTCTACACCTGCAGCATTTGGCATTAGGCTACTAATAAATAATTTTACCATTACTAAAAATAGCCTACCATTAGGCTACTAAAAAATAATGTGGTGAGCCTATTTGCTATGGTGACCTAGCAACCTGTGTGTGTGTGTGTGTGTGTGTGTGTGTGTGTGCACGCATGCGGTGCGTGAGGGAAGATGAGGGTGTATGCATGTGAGGGGTTCTTTTTTAGGCATACTGTCTTGCAATTGAACGTGAATAATGATTAAAATCAGCCAACATCAATGTAGGCTATAGGCTACGTAGTTAGATAGGCTAGATAGATTGATAGATAGCCTACTTTATTGACGCTTGGTGAAACAGCATGGAGTGGATGTTTTCGGTTCAGATG
>NC_063196.1:7492957-7510457 GCF_017589495.1 Alosa alosa
AGGAAAATGTCTCGGATCCATTGTTTATTGTGACTGCAAGATTGGTAGCCCAATTAACAGTCAGTGACATGGTAACTTTTATTCTGTGCTTTATGCGACTGTCCTGCAGCACACCCTTATTCAACATGACTCCTAACCTTGGTTGAACGATTATAGAAGCTAGGTTTAGCTACGACAATATCCTGGGTAATATCCTAACAGTTAATGCTATTTTCCACAGTAAAATCCGCATCTGAAAGCCTGGTCACCAGTTGCCAGTTTGTATGGCTAGTTACTTTGCCTATTAGACTCTGCATAATGAAAAAGCTTTGAATGTTCCTTTTCTTCTTTGGTGGCATAGCTGATCTACAAATCACCAAAAGGGGCAAAATGTGCATGCTGAAGGGCAAAGGAAATATTACAAATCTTTCACATTGGCCTTTTAGGGTTATGTATCAGTATCAGTCAATCAAATGACAGTGTTTCTTTTATTGTCGTCCTGGCCGTCGGAATAGCACAAAGGAGTTCGCTAAAATATTGGTGGGGACATTTTTGTCAACTCAAAATATTGATTAGGACTAGTCCCTAGCGTCCCACCCTAAACCTACGCCCATGACCCATTCATTCTCGGAAAGTGTGAGCAGGTATGACTAGGCCGTCTGGGTGAGTGATGTTTCCTCGGTATTGAATTGAAAAGAAAATAGCCTCATGCTGGCTTTCATGAAGTCATGAATTCAAAATGCTCTTTTCTCTTGCCACTCTGAATTCCAACCATCACCTGCTGCACCTCTTGTCAAATGGTGCATGTGCTTCCTCTGCGCAGTTCTCTGCCTCATCTAGCTTCACAACCAATCACATCACCTCACAAGCAATTCTGCTGGCATCACATCCAATCAGATTGACTTTAAAAAACAATGGGGCTGACATCACAACAAATCAGCTGACTTCACAAACAATCAGGTGAGCATCACTTGACAGGCATTTCAGCATCCCAACATGCCCCCATGGCTCACTGGGTAACCATGTCAACATGTAACATGATGGATGCCTGTTCCTATGATGCTCTGCATGCCCGCTGCGGTGTAATTGTGAGCAGCTGCCAATGAGATTCATGAGCACAGGGGACAAAATATCCCCCCACCCCCTTTACCTCTCCACCGTACTGTCACTCCTTAAAGGGGAAACAGGGAGGCAGTGTTGTCCAAAGTGAACAGGTTTGAAAGGAATAAAGGTATAATATTGCACACACACACACACACACACACACACACACACACACCAAAATGAGGGGTTGTCAGTGCAGGGAGAGAAAGGGCTCTCCTGGACAGCAGTGCAGCCTCCTGCAGAGAATGCACAAAATGAGAGGTCGTCTCTACTCCCTCTCCCTTTCTTTCTTTCTTTCTCTCTCCAACTCCCTCTCTTCTCTTTCTCTCTCTATGAAAATCTGTTAGGCCTCTGTACCCACTGCAGTGATAACATCCTGAAACTAAACACTGATTGCAAGTAGTGGACATGGTAATTAGACATTAATAAGATTTATTACACAACTCTTCATAATGCTGCAGAATGCTCCATTCACTTGAATGGACCTGCCCAACATTCGGTGGTCTGATATATATATATATGATATTAATGATTATGTAAGGGATAATGTATAGAACATACCGGTATATACAGTATATATACTGTGTATACCGGTATGTTCTATACATTATCCTTTACATAATCATTAATAAGGTATATATCATAATAACTTGTCATTAAGAAACAGTTAATCACTGTCAGTGAAACAGTTAAAACACAGAATGAATGAAAGGGACACAATAACACACTTCACAGTTGATAGCAAAGTCGAGCATTTGAGTGCAGTGGAACTGAAGGAGAGGAGAGGACTACTGAGTACTGTACTGTTGATATGATGAACGGACTAGAGCATCAATCATTTAGTCTCCTTTCTATAAACTAGATGTGAAGCCGCATATAGTTTGCTCCTCACCAAAAAAGTCCAATTTCTTCCCTTAGTGACTGTAGAGGTGGAGGTCAGAAAGATGTGAGATAAATATGATTGGTTTTAGAGATAGCTTTCAGAGTGTAGTTGGGTACAGACCTTTTCATCTTCAGGCTCAGGCCATTCAGGCTGGCCTGGCTTTTGACAGCGTTTAGTAAAACTGAAAGCTCAGCTGATCTTCGGATGGTGTGGTTTTCAAAAGAAGACTTTGAAAAATAGGTTAACAACAGTTCTTTTCCACCGTCCATTTGGAGGCTTTTAGTGTACTCTTGCCTGACTGTCCTTTTTTCTTTCCCCTTCTTTTTCTTCTTCTCCTCCTTTACTTGTCCTCTTCTCACTCTGTCCTTCTTTACCTGCCCATCTCTCTCTATCTCCCTCCCCTCTCTCTCTATCCTTCTCTCTCTCTCTTCCTTCTCTCTCTCTCTCCCCCTCTTGTCTCTAGTGCACAGTGCAGGGTCACTTCTCCTGCTCAATTTCATGTCGTCGTGCGCTTCTGGTCAGTCGAGCGCGCATATTGACACGCCTGGCGTCAGCACGGCCACAGGAGAAAATGTATTTCAATCACCACCTTTTTGTATCGCTTGGTTTGGATGGCCACTGTCTGGTTCCCAATGTAATACATTTACAAAGGATTTTCTCCTATGGCCGTGCTGATGCCAGGCGTGTCAATACATACATACATATATATACAGTATATATAAATATATATGGGCAATTTGCCAACTACCATAGTATTGTGTTATCGTGCATATATTTATATTCATATATTTATATATTACATTACATTACATTACATTACATTACATTTGGCTGACGCTTTTTAACCAAAGCGACTAACAACATGGTAAACAGTACGTTTTTAGAACAATTCTCACAATTTTAGGACAGTTTAAAAAAAAAAAAAAAAAACATTAGAGTACAGTAAGAATAAGTGCGTCGGTGAGTGCTGTTTTTAACAGTTACTTGTCAGTTTAAAACGGCTGGTGAGTGCTAGGATCAGTAAGACTTGTTGTAAGTGTTGCTATGAGAGTAGGTGTTCTCTAAAGAGCTGGGTCTTCAGGAGTTTTTTGAAAGTGGAAAAGGATGTCCCTGCCCTTGTAGGAACTGGCAGTGTGTTCCACCAACGAGGAACAACAGATGAGAAAAGTTTGGATTGGCTTGAGCGTGCCGGTGGGTAGAGCTAGGCGTCGTTAGTCAGAGGGCCCGCTGGTCTGGAGGTAGTGTAAGTCTGTATGAGGGCATTCAAGTAGGTGGGAGCAGAACCGGAGACTACTTTGTAGGCAAGCGTTAGAGACTTGAATTTGATCACGGGCCGCCATAGGTAGCCAGTGTAGCTGGATGAGCAGCGGGGTAACATGTGCCCTTTTGGGTTGGTTGTAGACCAGGCGCGCCGCCGCGTTCTGGATCATCTGAAGTGGTTTCACTGCGCAGGCTGGGAGACCTGTCAGGAGGGCATTGCAGTAGTCGAGTCGTGAGATGACAATTGCCTGAACCAGAAGTTGGGTAGCATCTTGAGTCAAGTAAGTCCTGATTTTCCGTTATGTTGTAGAGTGCAAAGCGGCATGCCCGGGCGACTGAGGCAACATGATCCGAGAAGTTTAGTTGGTTGTCAAGAACAACTCCTAGATTTCTTGCAGTCCTGGTCGGTTGAAACAGACAGGGAGTCAAATTTGATGTTGATGTCGTGGTGTATGGTAGGTTTAGCTGGGATGACCAGCAGTTCAGTCTTTGAGAGGTTCAGATGGAGGTGGTGTGCCTTCATCCATTTAGCTATGTCTGAAAGGCAATCCGAGATCAGTGCTGAAACCAGGGGGTCGTCAGGTGGAAAGGACAGATAGAGCTGTGTGTGCCTGCATAGCAGTGGTATGAGAAGCCGTCTTGAACGGATAATCTGTCCCAAGGAGGTGGTGTAGATAGCAAAGAGGAGGGGGCCCAGCACTGATCCCTGGGGGACCCCTGTGGTTAGATGGTGAGGTGCGGATAGCTGACCAAGCCATGATACGTTAAACGAGCGTCCTGTGAGGTAGGATTCAAACCAGGAGAGAGCAGAACCGGAGATTCCCATGTCAGCGAGTATAGAGAGAAGGATACGGTGATTAACGTGTCAAAGGCAACCGATAAGTCAAGCAGAATGAGTACTGATGACCGAAAGCGGTCGCCCTGGCTTCTTTAAGGCTTCTGTTACAGACAGCAGAGCCGTTTCGGTAGAGTGGCGCTTTTGAACCCAGACTGATTTGGATCCAGAAGGTTGTTCTGTGAAAGGAAGTCAGAGACCTGTTTGGAGACTGCTCGTTCAATGCCTTTGGATAGGAAAGGCAGTAGTGAGACAGGGCGGTAGTTCTCGACTTGAGCAGGGTTGAAGAAGCTTTCTTAAATAACGGTGTTACCGGGCCATTTTGAGCGCTGTTGGAAATGTGCGGGAGATTAGCGAGAGCATTGATCACATGTGTGATAGCTGGAGCGATGGTCGGGCTGATGGACTGAAGTAGGCTCGTAGGTATAGGGTCCAGCGAGCATGTGGTAGGGCGGCTGCATGTCAGGAGTCTGGACACTTCATTCTCGGAGAAGGCGTGAATGCTGAAAAAAAGATGTTCCAGCAGTCCCTAGAGGTTGTAGGAGTCGCGGTATCTGAGCCAGATCGTTGAGTGGGCATGTAGAGAATTTACTGCTGATTGCCGCCACTTTGTTTGTAAAAAAATGAGGCGAGGGTATCTGCAGTAAGGCTGGATGGAGGAGGAGGCAGCTGAGGGTTGAGTAGCGATTTGAAGGTTGAGAAAAGTTTTTGAGTGTCTGTAGCTGTTGATTTTGTCATTGTAGAAAGCAGTCTTAGCAGCAGTGATGCTGGCTGAGAAGGAGGGTCAGAAGTGTCTGGTAGTTTTGAGGTCGTCAGCTAGTTTGGATTTGTGCCATTTCCTCTCCCATGGCTCTGAGTTTGGTGCTGCGATCGGAGGGTATCATTTAGCCATGGATGAGAATGTTTGGATCGAGCTGGCCTTGTGGTAAGAGGGCACAGCTCGTCTGAACCACGAGGTCAGTGTGGAGCAGAGCGAGTCAGTGGCTTCATTAACCTCCAGAGAGGAGAAGGTGTTGAGTGGAGGTAGACCGGAGGCAACCACAGAGGAGAAGTGCGTTGGAGACAGGTTCGGATGTTGCGGCGGAACGCGTGACCATCGGCTGAGGAGCGGGAGGCTGTTCTGTCAGGCTGGCGTTGAACTGGATGAAGAAGTGGTCAGAAAGATGGAGAGGCGTCACCATGAGGGTGTCTGTGCTGCAGTTCAGTGAAGATCAAGTCAAGCTCTTTGCCAGCTTTGTGAGTCGGTGGGCTTTGAACCAGTTCGAGGTCAAAGGAGTGGACCAGGGCCAAAAAGTCCGTTGAGCCTGGGGCATCTAAGTGGATGTTCATATCACCGAGAACAAGAAGCGGACAGTCATGCTCAGGGATGGAGGATAGCAGAGTGTCAAGTTAGTCAATAAAGTCGCCCTAGTTGGCCTGGAGGCGGTAGATGACCAGCACGTAGAGTTTTGCTGGGGCGATCACTGTGATGGCATGGAATTCGAATGAGACATATTTGTTTGTAGGCAGTAGCGGGGTGAATTTCCATTTGTTGGAGATCAGCAGGCCCGTCCGCCTCCCTCGTCCAGATAGGCGGGGGTGTGGGATAGTGTAAGGTTAGTGGAGAGTGCAGCCGGGGTGGCAGTGTTCTCTGGTTTGATCCAAGTCTCAGTGAGAGCAAGGAGTTCCAATGAAAGGTGGTTGGCATAGCCAGCTATGAAGTCGGTTTTGTTGACTGCGGATTGACAGTTCCACAAGCCCATGGAGAAGGAGGTTTCTGTCGGTGAGGACCGTTTAAGTTCCTGGAGGTGAAGGGATTTCTGCCCCTTTTGACATTTCTGCCCCTTTTGGCATGATGCGTTTTCTTCAATGGCGGTGATAACAGATATGGTGGAACGGCACATTTTGCCTTTGTCGGTGCCTGTGCGCGGTGAACTTGCACAGGTAAACTTGCTTGTCTTGACCGTGTCCGTCTTAAACGAGGCTGGCTGAAACGAGGGCTGCCGCTTCAGCAGCAGCCACTATTTTATTCTGCTAGGAATTGCATGCAGCTGTCCTCCTGTCTCACTAATGATGCATCAGCGTGGGCCGCCCTCTGACGTTCGCACAGCTTAGATTGTTCAAAAGGGTGTTAATTACTGTCAACTGAAAGTCCGCTCGCTCACACCGACCGAAACTCACAGTTTCAAGTAGCCTCCTCCCTCAGCTGTTCCCAAACGCCCAGAGTCCAATTCTAACAATTGGAGAGGATTTGGCCAGTAGTAGCCTATGTGTTCTTGCTTTCTCTCTCCCAACTCACTGCACTGCATATATCTTGTTTTGTGTATGTCCCTACACTATTGGTCATTATATATGCATTTATACTGGCTACACAATGAGCACCTCATTACACAGCCGAAGCACTCAATCGTACTGTGTATCTGGATTAAAAAAAGGACTCCTGTGAGCCTGCAGGCCAATGTGCCTTCCGCTGTTCAGGAAGCAGTGGTAAGATGGTTACATCTGTATGACTATTCACCGCCTCACTGCCTTTCTGTTTCTCCATGTGTCCTCAGTCCTCAAATCAGACCTTTTTTTCCCCTTGTGTCCAGCTTCAGTTCTTCAGGTTCTTTTTTTTTTTAGTTTATATTTTGGGCTTTTTGCCTTCATGTCAGGACTGGACAGGACAGTAGAGAGACAAAGGAAATGAGTGGGAGACCGAAAAGGGGTGGAGTCGGGAAATGACCGCAGGTCGGAATCGAACCAGGGACCCCGTGGTCACTGAGACCAAAGTGTGGCATGGTGCTGCCACTTGCACCAGAGCTCCCCCCAGTTCTTCAGATTGTTGATTTTCCCATCTGACCAAAAGCACTACAGCTCCTCCAAACAATACAAAAGGTGTGGGCTCTAGATCTCACTGTTTGTGGAAGTGCTTCCTGGAACTTGTGTGAAATGCTGAAACTGCTGCCTGGTGGTGCGTTTCTTAAGCACCCTTACAGTTTCAGTGTAATCTAAAGCGGCCATAGGTCTGGAGACGATAACTGCAGGCATGAAGCTCATTTGAATTAATAGGGCCCCTAATTGGGCTAAGTTCTCTGTTACGCTATTATGTTAAAACTATCTCTTATGTGGAAGCATTTCTGCAGGGACAGCATGTCCTCCCAGGATCGCTCCCTCCTAAACAAACACAAACAGAAGCATTTAGATTAAAAGCAACATAATTTGTCCTCTTTTGGCGACGTCGTCCTGGAGCCTTTATAGAGCTGAACGTTTATTTATTGTAGTCAACAAAGTGCGCGCACACACACAGTGTGTTGGAGCCATTGTTGTGATTCTTTCGCCTCTAAATGACACACACACACACACACACACACACACACACACACACACACACACACACACTCAAGGGCCCTGGTGTTTCGCTGAATTATTTATTAGTCTGCTCTCTTAACTCTGCTCTCTGTCCACTCCTGTTGGGCTGCGTGTCAGTCATATTTCAGTAATACTCTGAAACCATGTTGGTTGAAACTCTGAAATTGACACCAAACGCTGTGCTCTACCTGCCCTCAGGTCAGTGTCAACCCAAGTGCCGTGATCCAGGTTCACGTCAATCATAGGATTAAGAGATATTCATAGGCATATGCTTATACAAATATATTTTATTTCACACCATATGCACTCTTGGTCAGGAACACATTATGAACATACAGCTAAACATATCATACTGTACAAACAGTGACATTTACCATGCTATGCTAGTGTTTTGCCAGGAGAATGTAGGCCATGTGCTGAGTGCATATTTAATGGCCATTACAACTGCTTTAAGCATAATATTACAAGTAACTCTGGCTCTTTCAACAACTACCCCAACATTCCCATTGGCCTAGTTCTCAAGTCATGAATAATTCATAATGCAATAATTTGCACTGTAGGACATCACATATGCGTAATTCTCTTATTGCCTTCTCGCATTTTGTTTGAATTGTATTGTTTGAAAAAAGAAAGTGTGAAGCTGGAACTCTGTTTGTTTTTGATGGGTATACTCATGTTCTAGAAAGTTCTCTAGGTTGAGTTTAAATGAGAGAAAAAGAAAGAAAACATGTACTGGAGTTGGTTGGTCAGCCAGCGCCGGCTTGGTTGGTTGGTCAGTGGTGTAGAGAGATACTCAATAAACCGAGAGACTAATAACCCAACAGTGACATGTAAGATCCTAAATCAGGTTGACCACATTAATTTCTCCTTGAGGGATAATAAAGTTCACCTTGACATTGACCTTGTCCACACAGCTGTTACGATATCTATAAAGGTAACTGTTACTGTAATGATAGAATGCAAAATGCAGTGGGTTTGTGAGGATATGCGTACTCGTCAGTTCAACCCATCCATGTGTTGTGCTTACGGTCTTGTTCAGCTTTGTTGTTGTAAGCCACAGGGCAGAGAATGAATGACACATGCCAGTTTATTTATTTACCGTTTCCTCTCCCGTGTCTGGTCTTAACCGAGATGCTTGTTATCTCTCACCGAGGCACAGTGAGCTTTGGCATAGACGGATAATGCTAATGGGAGATCCTGTTTGATGCCTCTCCTGATCAACATCACCTCTGCGTAGCACTGACCGCTACATACTGGCACACACACACACACACACACACACACACACACACACACACACACACACACATTAATATACACACACACACAAACACATACACACATGTTTTGACTGATCATCACTTCTCAGGCTTTAATTGAGGGGGTGGGAAGGTGCGATATGATTTAGGAATGGTCAGTACATTTGGTCTCCGTCGGCTCTTCATCACTGTGCTAACTCCCCACTTCCTCTCTCCGCTCCCAGCCTTTTACGGGTGTCACCTTCTCCTGGGTTTGATAAATAAAAATGTGGGCTCTTCCTCCTCCTCTTCCTCCTCTTTGTGCTGAGCTTCTCTCTCTCCTTTGATTCTGTCCGATTCATCTTCCCTATCTGACACAAGCGACTCGCCTCTGCCCTCTCTCTCTCTCTCTCTCTCTCTCTCTCTCTCTCTCTCTCTCTCTCCTCTCTCTCTACCCCTTTCTCTCATCACTCTCTCCTCCCCCTCTCTCCCCCTCTCTCTCTATCACTCTTCTTCCTGTTCCTCTCTCTCTGTCTGTCTGCTTTTCTTTTTCTACCTCTTTCTTGTTCTCTCTCTTTCTCTTCCCAACCTCTTTCCCCTTCTCTCCCTCCTTCCCTCGCTGTCTATCTCTCCTCCATCTTTTCATTTCCCCCTCCCCCTCCATCACTCTTGCTCTTCCGCTTCACCTCACTCACTCACATACACAGCATCCCTCACTCTTCCCAGGAGCACCCTGCTATCATTCTGTCTACACACCGTCAGGCAGATGCTCATCTCCTCTTCATTCTTACCTCCCTCTCTCTCTCCCTCTCTCTCTCCCTCTCTCTATCTCCTTCCAACATCTGTCTTTTTTCCATTTCTCCCCCTTCTCTAGAGTGTGTGTGTGTGTGTGTGTGGATGTATGTGTGTGTGTGTGTGTGTGTGTGTGTGTGTGTGTCTCCATGTGAGTGTGTGAGTAATGGGGCTTCCATCTCTTGAGCGTGAGCTGGCTCCTCTGAGGTGAATGTCATTTGCGGAGCGCGAGTGCGAAGTAGGGAGTGTGAGCGTTTGAGCGTGTGAGCGTGTGAGCGTGAACCGGAATCTGCAGGATGGCACCCCGTCCCGCCGCTCCGCGTTTGATTTACACATGTACCGGATTAATTTCCGGTCCGCTTCAGC
The DNA here is from genome assembly GCF_017589495.1 of Alosa alosa. Lineage (NCBI taxonomy): Eukaryota > Metazoa > Chordata > Actinopteri > Clupeiformes > Clupeidae > Alosa > Alosa alosa. The sequence continues at coordinate 7,502,745 of NC_063196.1, forward strand.
TGGTGTGGAAACATTTCACAAATCACACACACTTTAGCATGACGGAGGTGATTATTATGGGCTGCCTCAGCGGGAGATGAATGCCAGAGCCACGTTGGCTCCGGCCCCTTAAAAATGCATGTTCCGAATATCACCCTCTAATTTCTGAGTGAGCGATGGCGAGAGCGCCTGTCACACACACAGCGATGGATGGATATATAGAGCCAGGTCTATTACTCTACATTATCTCACAGCTATTTAGGGCTCTTTATTCAGGTGCTGAAATATGGCATGTTAGCATTGTTTAAACCGTCACAGAGGAGTCAGAATGAATTAAGGGAAATGGTGTAATAATAATAGCCGTGGATTCTCTCATCTTGCTGGTCTCCATGCTGTCATTCTACCCAGGCTGTAATTTTACCTGTCATATTTTTACTATTGCAGATCAAATAAATGAACTTTAAACAAAGATAGATAGATAGATAGATAGATAGATAGATAGATGTCATAAAGACAGACAAACAGACTCCTGCATGATGCGTGGGTTCTTCTCTCCACAGGTCAGTGCTTCTCTATCTCTTCTCTCTCTCTCTCTCTCTCTCTCTCTCTCTCTCTCTCCTCATCCCCGTACCTGGTATACTCAAAGTTCACACCCTCTCGCTTCATGCTATAAAAAAGGACAACATGCAGAAAAAAAACCTCACATGGTGTGAAGTCTTTCCAGTTGACCTGTTTGCTCCCTCCCTCTGTGCCCCCCCCCCCATCACCTACCCCCACCCCCACCCCCATGACTCTGAGATCAGACGTGGGTCTCCCATTGATATTCAATCCTCGACGCACCCCCATGAAAGCAGGGCCAGCTTTAGAGGCGCTGTGCGTCGGTGCACCAGGCAACAGAAGACGCTCTGATTCACCTCGCCCATTAAACAGAAAGAGCCCCTTTCATGCAGGCCGCCCTGCGCACAGCTAAAAGCATCGGCACATCCACCTGAGGACGCCTGCACTTTGATTCCCAGCGCTGTTTATCAGGCCAATCATAACAAAAGTAGCCTGTTTTTGTTCAGATGACAGTGGCCGCACAAAGACAGAATTAACGTGTCATCAGCCCTTATTGTGGCCTGTTGCGTAAGGGTTAAATAGAGCTCCGTGAAATGGACTTCACACATGTATGTAGCTCACAGACTTGTAGCTCAGTAAACTTGAGTGTATTGTTCATTAGAAATGGACTGATATTTTTTCAGATCACTGTAAAAAAAATATCTGCCTAGTTTACTCAAAAAAGTAATGCAACCTATTACAAGGGCTTTTTTGACACAACTACTGTAGAAATAAGGCAACTTATTGTAAATGTTTTTCTGAGTATACTCGAAGAGAGGGCAGAACTTACATAATCAATTTGAAATAAAAACATCTTTCAACTATAAAAAGCTTTTTCTACCAACTATTCGGAGGACTTCAAAACACAAGTTTAAGTTACTAGTTGGTACAACTTAAGATAAAAAGTAAGGAAAACCCAAAGCAACAATTAATGCAAGTGATTTATTGCAGAAATCAGTGTAGAAGCACAGCACACTACAGGTTTTCACCTCTAATCAGTGAACTTTCATCTGCACACAATAAAAAATATATCAGAAATGTTTTGAAACAATGGGGTTTCAACTATATTCAGTGATCTTTGAGCTGCACACAATCAAAAAATAATAATAATAATTAAAACAAAAAAATCACTTAATACACAATAGGTGCTGTAGTGTTAAGATCCTGAGTACTATGGGCCTCATAATACGAACTGTAATGAGGGAACTCTGTGTAATGAGGATAAAACATGGGATAAAATGGCTTTGAAAAGAAAATGCCATTGTTTTCAAAATTGAATTGTACCTTTAGTCGCAAAGCAACAAAAATTGTATAAAAATGCATGGTAACATTTTACATGATGGGTAAGTACATATCACATTCATAGCAGCTGTGAAATTATCAAACTAAGTATTTATAATTTATTCATAAAACATGACTCAACATTCATTCACATCTAAGTTTAACACTGGGAAGTAAACTACATAGAGATGACCCGGGAACTTTGGACATTTTCCCTTGAGTGTGGGCAAAGCGGCAAAATATTATAATTACCTCAAGGTGTCAACAAATCAGGGTCAACAAATACTGGTCAGCTATATGTAGTTTACCTCTCAGTCTTAAACTCGGATAAGTGATTATGAATACTTCACAACCTGTATAGTAATAATATAAGCTATTTATAAAAATATTTAGATATGATATGATCAGATGACAAGCATAAATGGCAATAAATATCGCCATTCTGACTGCCACATTTTTGAAGGGTTGGGTATGAATGTTGTCATGTCTTCTGAAACGGTCACTACAGCTACTATGAATATGTTATGTACTCACCCGTGAAGTAAAGCGTTACCAAATGCATAAAATTAAACTTAAAAGGTCTCACAGTCCTAACAATCAGTAAAACTTCCAATAATGTGCCATTACATCAATCAAACTATCACAGATGTCCCTGCATTTTATTTCTGAAAGACAGGGTTCTCGCAGAACAGCTGGTAGCTCCTAGGTTGAGAAAAACCTTTTGTATCACCTCAAAGGTATACTTGAGGTTTTTGGGGTATTGCATATTGATTGCATAAACAAGGCCCATCAAATACGTAAATGCAGATCCTTAATATCCTGGAGAACAACAGTCTCTTCCAAAATGATGGCTGTGTTGATTACCGTAGGAAGAGACTTGACTGCTGCAATGTCATCTTCTATCACTGTGAGGATCCCAATTTTCACACCTTTGGTGTAGTCTTCCTCAGCATCTGTATCCTGAGAGTGTGCAAACACAGAAGACACCACTGATTGAGTCAAACATAATTAAAAGAAAAGCTGTATAGATTAATCAATTTGTTAACACAATCAAAATACTTTAGAAAGTCATCATAAATACACTACTTGGCTTGTGTACTATGATATAGTGTGTATTCAACTGTTTTATAATAAATAAAAACACAGTTTACACATTACAATACAATGTGTCATTCAATATCAAGGGACAGGGAAGAGGAAGACGGCAAAAGGGATGCCAAAGAGACGGACAGAAGACAGGGACAAGTTGGTAAAAGGACACTAGGAGATTGGGGATAGGAAAAAGGAGGAGAGGCAGGATAAAAGAGAGGGGCCAAAGAAGTAGAGGAAGAAACACAGGTGGTGAGATAAGACAACATGCACAGAGAATAAGATTGATTATTACCAGACATTTCTTGAAAAGACTTGTTGGGTCCTCCCTGAGGTAGAGGGGCAATCCTTCCAACGCTATTCTTTTGCGGTGTTCTGCAATCGCCATCACCTGGGCACACAGACAGAGATACCAAGATTATTTAATTCCCAAATTTTCATAATTCAGAATTAATCTGTAGTCCTTAAAGTGCATGCAACACATTACATGGGTTGAGGCAAGCTAAAACTGGCAATCATGGAAATAACTTCATGTCATAGGATCAAACTATTGTTGTGAAAAGGTTGTGTCTATTTTCCTGCTCCCCTGATATAATGCTAAGGCTAATGTTGTTTATAAATTTAAATGTGAATTAGGTGTGGCGTAAAAGCTTTTTGCTCTGAGCAAAAGTAGCAAAGCAGCAGTGAAACTTGCCAGCATTGAGCAGAGCGGAAAGCAAAGGGGCATACTGCTGGCGATGTGAAAACCCCTTTACAGGAGAAACATTTACATATCACTTTGTATTGTTATTAAGCAAAGTTTGGCTAGCGTTAAATGAAGTCATTGAAAACAGAAAAGTGATACCCTAAAAGGACTGGTCCAACGTTTATAAATAGTAGTCTTATTTAGATTGTAACGAAGCATCTTACAAGCTAGCAAACACAACTTTGCATGACAAGCTATGGCATTTCGCGTTTTCAGCTACAACACAAACTGTTCCCCAGCAATTTGGCTATGGACACAACTGGACAATAATAAGCTGAATTACGTGAAGCAAGGGAAACTTTCGTTGTTCAGAGGTGTAGCTGCTACGCATAACTTCATAGTCAACATCATTGGCCAAAGTCTCACCAAAGATGTCGGTTTATGTTAGCTTCCATTAATATTAGCTCGCCAGCTGAGTAGACTAACGCTAGCTAGCCATTGCAATGTTCAACAAACTATACAAGACTTGAGTTTAAGGCGATAAAATGACTGTGTAGATTTATTTTGTACTTTACCTAAGCTTTACTGCGATGTTCCTGGTCCCTGTAGAGAGAAACCACAAATTTTCTGGAGATCTTCCCCGCGCACGCAATCCACCCATAGACAGTAAAAGATATGGACAGAGTCATCACGTAGACGTCAATCGAGGCGAGTGAAGCAAATTTCAACCGTTTCCTGTTGGTCGACGAGGCTTTCTCGCAGGCTCAGGGGCGTAAATGTAACGTGAGCGCGTAGTCTGACTTTTGAAACTCTTGTGATAGCTGCACCGAGGGTGGGTATGTAGCCACTTAGTTCGTTACCACCATGTCTACATTACTGTTCTAAATGTCCTAGTTGTTCGTAGATACATGTGATTTCATATAAACAGCACTTTCGCCACATTCATAGCCCTAGGCTACTGTCAATCTATCAAAACTTTGCAGAAATGTGCTCCGATGCTTTTCGTTCTTATCCAGAGAATCACGGTTATTTTGCTCCTGTCGCGGCGCTTTCACCCGCTCTTGTTGAATGCTCATTCGTCACTTTAGCATTGATTTCGAAAAAAGTTTATTACTCAGCCCGTTAAGCCAATTCACGAGGTTATGGCGTAATTACACAATGTTGTATTACTCCGAAAATAGAAAAAGTTCATATAAAGGCTTAAAACGCTTCAGCTGTAACGTTATTTGATGTCAAAGTGACGCCAACATTGAATGGACTTCAATGGCATGGCTAGGTGAACTGGTCTACTATTTAGCCTCAGATCAGCCATAGTGTCTACGCTCTCCGAACGTTCGCCTGTCCCCTTGAATCCACCGCATGGAGTAGTTCTTCTTGGCTTTGCCTTGAGCTCCTTCTGGCTCAGTGGGGAATCCCCGTAGTGATTCAAAACATGATGATTTTTTTTTCAGGTGACTTCACAGACACAGGCAATTAAATATTGAAGTTGAGTCAACTGAGTTACAAAAGTATGTGAGATGAAGTCACACATTCATTATATGAGTTTAGTATATTTTTCTGGTCTTTAGTTCTGTTTACTCCTTTACATATTCTGGCTGAAAAAATGCAAGTTCTAATTTTGACAGTGTATTTTACCACAGCTGACGTCTGACTACTCATAACCTTAGCACTGGATTTTAACAATGAAAAGTGTGCTTTTTATCAGTGCAAAAGACTTTTTGTGAGGACTTTTGACCGTGTCAGTTTGACACTATTTTGGTGATAGTTTGTGTTGAATTTAGGGAATCCAATTGTTGCTTCAGTTGTGTTGAGCTATTGAAATGGTCCTGGTTTGTTTGTTTTCTCAAAACAACTCCAAAAGTGTGTGTATTTTGTTTAAAAAAACAACATTTCTAAAGGGGTGCCAATACATATACAGTATATATATATATGTGTGTACTGTATGTATATATTTCTCTGAAAACATACGGTTTGTAAAGCTATTTCCCTTCTGTCAGCACACACACTATAAGACTTTAGCCCTGTTACCCACTCTTGTAAAGAGTCTGGCCTCAGCAGCCGCCATCCTCTGCCGGAGAAGCTGGTCATAAATAAGCTAGCAAAAGCTGTTCAGCTTGACTTAATGCCCAGCAGCATGGTCTCCTACAGGGAGCTGAGTGTGAATTATGTAAGAGACTGTGTGCAAAATAAAACACATGTGCTGTTTTTATTTCTCCATTACTGCCCCAGAAAATCTCTGGAATTAGCCATCAATACAGGAAAAGAAAATGTTCCGATAACTTCACTGATATTCTCTCCAGCACAATCCGTCTGGAAGCTTTCTCTGCTCCTAATATCCGGGTTTTATGACCTAAAACAGACCTGTTGTGATGTTATGTAAATTTTTAATATTGTTTACGCTGTACTGGAGGCAGGCAGATCATGGTTTTAAAGGAGAAATGGCAAATAAGCTCACAGCCCTATCACAGTCAAACTCACTGGGTAATGTACAATCAAAGTGCACAACCAAAGGGCACAACCAAAGTGCATAACCAAACAAAATTAGACAACCAAATGTCTTTTAGCTGTCAATACTTGGGCCATACCATACCATGAAGCGTAGATCAGTTCAGATCATCTGCTTTATAGCCAACATACTTAAACCTGCAAACAACCTATATGCCACACACACACACACACACACACACATACAGACATGTGCTGCAAGAGCTGGACTAAACGTCTTGTCTTAATTAGGTGAGTTAACTTCTAACTGGTGCCTCGATTGTTGTTGCTGATAATGCACCAGGGATAAAAGCCTGATTCTGGACTTGTCTGACCAGTGACCAAAGCAGAGCTCAAACAGTAGTGCCCACAGAGGCTGGAGGAAAAGCAATGTCCTTCTGCTGGTTTCTGGTGGTGTTTATTGTTATACTTCAAGACCAGTTTTATGTCTTAGAGTAAGAACACTAGGATTTATTATTTAAAACATACTAAATATTCTAACGGACAATCTAACTTAAAATATTTAACACACGGGTGGGATTGATCCAAAGTGAAAACATTAAAGAAGAACGTACTGGTGTGGCTTCTCCGCGCATACCTCTTCAGGTTGTGGTCACTTAACTATTTATACTGTGATATCACACAAACTTACTCCCTTCTCTCTCTCTCTCTCTCTCTCTCTCTGTGTGTGTGTGTGTGTGTGTGTGTGTGTGAGTGAAAGAGAGAGAGGGAGGGAGAACAGGCGGTGCTCTGGGTTGATAATGGCCCAGCAGTAGTAAAATGTTAAAGCATTGGGGAAAGGAGGAGAGGAGCCAAGTGAGTTGAGAGCAGCGTACTGTAATTAATCAGTGGTCTGGAGGATGCTGAGTGTGTGTGTGTGTGTGTGTGTGTGTTTGTGTGTGTGTTTCATGCCTCTCCCTTGAGAAATGAGTGGACCTTCCAGTGCACACACTCTGAAGGCCAAGAGAAGTGCAACACACAACAAACAAACAAACAAATAAATAAATAAGCACCCTGGGTCTGAAAAAAACATCTCTTGTGTTTATAGGCAAAAGGCACCACTAGGCTGTCAAGCATTTTTGTAAAGCGTTGAATAATTCAGGCCGTTTGCCTGAATACACTTTATAGGATGCTATTATGGTGTGGAACCTTGCTTAAACTCTTCGCGTGGATACAGTATTTAACTCAGTTTAGCAGCCAAGACGATGAAAAACACCTAATAACACTTTCAACCTCAACAAACACACTGTACACCTTTGTTTTTTCAAAATATGCTACAGTTTTCAACCAGCTGTGTGTTGCAGTCATATGGTGGCACAAGGAATATGGAACATGAGATAAAGTACAGCATAAGGACAAACAGCAGCAGACACTTTCATCCGGTTAGGACTGAAGAATTTAGGGAGAATATCTAAACATACTTAAACCTACAAACAACCTAGATGCTGCACATAAGCTATCACACACACACACAGACACACAGACACACAGACATGTGCTGCAAGAACTGGACTAAACGTCTTGTCATAATGAGGTGAGAGGTTAACTTCTAACTGGTGCCTCGGTTGTTGTTGCTGATAATGCACCAGGGATGAAAG
>NC_063196.1:7512957-7515457 GCF_017589495.1 Alosa alosa
GTCTCAACACTGAACTTCCTTTAGCGTCCTGCGCGGATGTACTTTGCAATGGCCATCAGGCCCCAGGAGAGAGTTAGGGAGGCTGACAGGCATGCTGAGGCTCTCTATTAGCAGCTAGCTGGCGTCATCATTAAACCTGCTTTAGCGCCCCTGCTCTGTGGGCCAGTGCGATAGCCTTGAGGCCCCAGGGGAGTGTTAGAGAGCCGGAAAGGCCTGATGGGGCTCCCTGTTAGCGGCTAGCTGGAGTCATCATTAAACCTGCTTTAGCGCCTTGCACCCTGGGCATGTGTGATAGCCTATAGATCCCCAGTGCTGGACGGAGCGAGATTAATCCTCACCTGTCCCTAGGGATATGTGTGTGTGTGTGTGTGTGTGTGTGTGTGTGTGTGTGGAGTGAACTGTTGTTTGGGATTAGGAACCCCACCAGTGCCAACCGCACGCCTTTGGAGGTGTTACGGGTATCTGAGCATAAGCCTGCCAGTGGGCACTATCATCTGCCAGCCTCCGCCACTCTGTGCCATACGTGTGTATGTTTGTGTGTGTGTGTGTGTGTGTGTGTGTATGTGTGTGTTGGTGTGTGTGTGAGAGTGCCATGCCTTGAGTTCTGATAGGCTGAGGTCTCAGTGGCCGAGCCAAGGTGGCACGTCATTAGAGACCTGCTGCTTGGACCCCTATCGTCTAACTCTCCACGGGAACGGTTGGCATGGCACTGCTGGTGATTGACTTCCTGTCTTAATTGAGCTCTTGGCTGGCAGTAGCCAATCATCAGATGGAGGTGCTGGGCAATGCTGGCCAATCACTGGAGAGTTAGTGCATGCCGGCGGCCAATCAGGGATTTATCCTGCCCCTGCAGATGGCTGATTAGGGTAGTTTAGGGAAACAAAATGCGGCCCAACAGGGGTGGGTATCACAGTGTGATTGTGTGTGTGTGTGTGTGTGTGTGTGTGTGTGTACTGAGCCCAATCACTGTAGATTACAGGGAAGCCTGGGTAAATGGAGAAACAACTCTCTGAAGAGTAGTCAAACACACAGCTGTGTGTGGACCGATCAGCCTCTGTTTGTTTATGTGTGTGTATGTGTGTGTGCATGTGTGTGTGTGTGTGTGTCTGTGTGAAAGAGAGAGAGAGAGTTTCCCAGTTCAAAGAGATATCCTTCTGAAAGGCTCAATCAATGTTCCATCTAGAATCTAGATCACGTTTTCGATTTCTGTGAGGTTCGATGCCACTCATGTAAAGGGGAGATTCAATGATAGTGATTGGTGTTAAAATATATCTGCCATTTCGCCTGTACAGAACTCATGGAATTAATATTATATTAAGAGCACATTCTGAAATCAACTGGATAGTTCCAACCTCTGATCCAAACATTGTGATCTTGATTAGTATACTGTCCACATATGCTACTGCATATTTTACACCATGGGAATGCACAGCACATGTCAATGAATGTATTACTCAATAAAAGAAATAAAGCAGCAATTAGTTACACAAACAGTACACAGATCAGTGTTTCCCACAGAATGAAATTCTATTTGCGGTGGTACTGTAGGTTTGCAGAATTAACTTGAATGCAACAGTTTTTAAGAAATTAGCGCAGCGTGGTTATGATGCTAACCAGATTTAAGCACAATTTAGTACAACCTGGAAAATCATTGTGTGGTGGTCAGTGTTGATATTGTGGTGGGCCGCCACAAATAAGTCAATGTATAGGAAACACTGCAGATACACAGAGACACTCATGATTTCAGTAGTGTATCATAGCCTGACAAATAAAATAAATGCATTCCATTTTAATCAAATGATGCATCTCATTCTTTCATTGTGTCTATCCATAAAATATATGGCGCCAAAAAGGCTGTTTAATGTTTGTCTGGAACCTATCAGCTCTGTCACGAGCTTTGATCCATGAAAGCCCAATCTCTCCTCAAAAGCCCAATTACATGCCGATCAGAGATCACTCATGCGTGTGGGCTCGGCCAAGGAAGGATGGAGATCTGGTCACTAGGTGTGATCGAAGAAGCTAACAGGAAACTGCTGATGGGCGGGTGGGGTGGGTCCACAAAATCCTTGGTGTGTCAATCAATGTTGGGATCAATATATGATCAGCACAGGAACCTGTTCTATTGCCTGTTTAAGAGAGAGCTGAGTGCAATCCATGCAGGTCATGTGTGTGCGTGCGTGCGTGTCTGAATGGAGTAAGTTGGAAATGTTTGAGAGATATGAACAGACCGTCTTGAGCAGTTGTGTGGTAATCGACTGGCCAATGACCCCTGAGAGAAAGAGAGAGATAGAGAGAGAGTGTGTGTGTGTGTGTGAGAGAGAGAGAGAGAGAGAGAGAGAGAGAGAGAGAGAGTTAATGGCAGTTTTATTTACAACGGTCACTCCTGGAATCCATAATGTTTACCTATAGATTAGGCCTTGTATTGGTCTCGGTTGACCTCTCCCAGTAACTCAGATGGAAGATGTATAGAGATGCATAGTTATAGCCTGATATAGACTAC
>NC_063196.1:7517957-7570457 GCF_017589495.1 Alosa alosa
CTGTAGGTACTATAAGCAAATGGGCTTTACAAGCCGATTAGCAGGAGAAAGCCAGCCTGAGATGCAGCCACCCCCCACCACTGGACTGCCATTATTCTTGCCCCTTACGGCACACACTGATACAGGCCACCAGGACTGGACCTGACTGCTGGTTCTACGGCAAGCGTCTCTTGCTGTTCTACAGAAAGCACAGAAATCAATATAGGTGTGTGTGTGTGTGTGTGTGTGTGGTGTGTGTGTGTGTGTGTGTGTGTTTGTGTGTGTGTGTGTGTGTGTGTGTGTGTGTGTGTGTGTGTGTGTACGTACATGTGTGTGCATGTCTACATATGTGTGTGTTTGTGTGTGGTATTGACAAACAAAGCAGGTTTATGTATTCATGACAACCTGGTGTTCCCACAGGAGTGGGAAATATCAGCTTGCAGGATTTATTGTCTCTAACAAACCATTAAGTTCTTTACCTAACCTGGTAGGAGGGAATGGATCACCTCTGGTCCTGTGATTGGCTGAAATGAAGGGCCATACCCAACAGCTGGAACGAAACTAAATCACTGATTGGCTGGCTGTGTGAAGAGACCCCAAACCAACCATAATCAGCATTTCAGAACCAGACCACTCAGTGCACATTGATATGTAAGAGAACAACAACTGCACACAAGGTCTAAAACCCATTGCAGAGTTTAACAAGTTTACCAAAACAACTTATTGATCATAAACAATATTTGATAATGAATCAAATCCAGCAAACACTGTTCTAGTAATGAGCGTTTGTAAACTCTTGTGCATATTAAAGCTTGGTATCAGTGCAGTTCTCTCACCTGTCTCTCAACAGACAATTTAGTGTAGACGAAAGTATGTCAAGCACTCTCCAGTGTGGAAACAATTAAACAAACGAGGTTCAGTCAACTCAGGTATGGGCTCTCAGCGGATACCCCACAATAGCAAAACAAAGAATTTAACCCGTGGCCTACGTCTCTCCAGTCAATCAGTCAGGGCAGGGATTCTTAATGTGAAGGCTTTTGGAAGGCTCGGAAAAGCTAACCTGTTTTCTACTAACTAAAACTGTCAACCAGGGATTACACTACTTGTATTGTACATCTGCAGCAATGTTTTTTTTTTGGTCATGTCTCGCTCATCTCCCGCACACTATGCTTTTCAAGACGTGGAAACTTAAAGGCTTAATTAAGGGTGTGTGTACCTAACCAAGGTACGTTTGGCAAGTCGCACATCTCCATTTGCCGGAGCATCACAGTGTGTGTTTGTATGTGTGTGTGTGTGTGTGTGTTTGCATGCGTATTTGCTTGTGTGTGAGTGTGTGGAGAGGACAGGGCTTCATTGCGGTAATTGCATCGTGTTGGGCCCCAGGGCCTCTCTCTCTCTCTCTCTGTCTCACGCCTGCTCCTGTTTTAAGAGTCAGTGTAGGGTCTGTGTGCGCCTCCCTGGCTGCGTTCTGCTGCCAATTATCTCGTCTGGAGGGCCGGAAACAGTCCGCAGCAGTGACAGCATCCGTAACCACATCACACCACCCCGCCATGCCGCCGAGGTTTCACGGGTTAGCACGCAATCGATAGCCAGTTTGACGGCTAGCGTGACTTTCACCTCTCGATTCTCTCTATCTCTCCATTGCTCACTATGTTCTTTTCTCTCTCTCTCTCTTTCTCTTTTTCTCTCTCCCTCTTAAGTTCTCTCCCTGTCTCACTCCATCTCTCTCCCTTATATCCCCCCCATCTTTCTGTCTATCGCCCTTACTCTCTGTCCCTCTTTCTCCCCTCCTTTTTCTAACTCCTTTCTATCTCTCTATCTCCCTCTATCTAACTCTCTGTCCCTTTCTCACTGTCTTTCGCACTCTCTCCCTCCCCTCTCCCTCTGTTTCGAGTTCCCTCTCTCTCTCACCATCACTTTCTCTCCCCTTCTATCTCTAAATCTCCCTTTATCTCTCTCTCCCTCTCTCTCTCTCTGTGTGTCTCTCTCTGTGAGTGAGGAGGCTGCGTCGGAGGCAAGAGTGCAGTGTGCTGCTGTGCTAACGATAGCCCTGCAGCAGCACAGAGAGGGAGGCATGGAGTTTGAGAGGGAGGGAGAGAGGGAGATATATCTGGCCTCTGCCAGGTCTTTTGGTTTCTGGACCTTTTGTCTTCCCATCCCCTGTTCATATACAAGGCTCTCCATAAAGATCTGTGTACTGAACTATGTACTGTACAAACACCAGAGGCCAGTGATAGTTTACTGGGTTTACTCGATTGTAAAGTTGTACTGACTGCACCTTTGCCACAGCTGTTTTCAGGAACATTTTAGTCTGTGTCATATTTTCTGACTCAGTTAACAGTCTTTGAGCGGAGCAGAGTATCTATCTGACAGAACTCATCCCATAATTTCCCCTTGGTTTCCCAGCATGCTCGGCTGCAGGGCGTCTCTTACTCTTCAGTGAGGTGAATCCGAAGCCACATCTGTCTCCATCATCATCATGGTGTCCACTGGAGCTGAAGTGCTTAGCAACGATCCCTCACCTGCCCTGCAATTATGGGATGGCCACGCTTGTGATGCAGCAGCCAGTGTAGGGCTATGTATGAGTCAGTGCAGTGTAGTGTAGGGCTTCCTCTGATGGACAGTGCCTAGCTGTCAGCGCCACACTCTCAAATTCCATTCTACAAGGTATGGTACAGTGCAATGGGAGCTTTTATTAGCTCATTGATCAGTTTAAAGATCACTAGTTTATTAGTATCCCTAGTTCACTATCACTATTTCATGATGTGTAAGTGTGTGTGTGTGTGTGTGTGTGTGCGTGTGTGTAGGTGTGTGCATCTTTGTGTGTTTATGGCACCAGTGATACACGTGTCATTAAAAAAAAAAAATATGTGAGTGTGTTTCAAACGTGCCTGGGTCTGGTTGTCAAATAGGAGTTTTGCAGTACCATCACAATGGGCCGTTTAGAAGCCAACTGGCTTGGTAGGCCATAGCCATTGGCATGATGCACTTGGCAAGCCAGTTTCTGCTATATCAACATGTCCTACTTCTGGCAAAGAATATGCAACTAGACAAATGGCAAACCATTAAGTAGGGCTTTCATGTGGGGGGGAAAAAGGGACATATTCAATGCAAACATCTGTGATCGTCTCTTTCTCTTCTTCTCTGTGTTTATTTTAATTATTATGATATATATTCTTCATTCTCATTCATTCTGTTCTCTGTCGATGGTTCCTGTGTTCTTTCGAGTCTTCAGAGGTCCCTGAAAGACCTTGGTTGTTTTTTTGTTTTTTTTCCATGGTTGTGATTTATGTGACGCTTTTATGCTCCTCTCTGTTTACACTGCTGGGACTGCTGCTGCTATCGTTCCTGCAGCCGTCTCTCTTGTGATGAGGAGCAGTCAATAGCTGCGTTTACGTTTGTCACCATTCAGCGCTGATATGTTTTTCCGAACAAACAAGCGGAGGAACATTCAATTACTGCCATTTTTCAATGACAAGGGTCTGCGTGCCCACATAGAGGTAAACACACTTGTTCATCTGGGCTGGTTATGAAAAGGTCTGGCATTGATATTCATGTTTGACTGCAGGACAGATGTGGGCCACGTTTGGGCCACATCTGTTTTCAAAGTCAGCCTCTGGCTAGACGTTGAGTAAAGAGGCACATTCAACTTCTTTGAACAGATGTATTGAACATTAGGGGCACACATTTTCTTTGAACTATTATAGAATACATAAAATAGAAGGAGCCTGCTGCTCTGAACACCTCCAATTACAGAAAAAAAAAGTTCAACTCCAAGCGTCAATGTCAATTATGTCTTTTGTTAAAACGTAGTGCACACATTTTACAAACTTTATATATCACCCCATCTGATCTTGTCCTTGGACTATTGCAGGTGTTCTCAACTGTTCATGGTGAACTCAGGACAAACAGAAGTTCCGCAAACAGTTGTCAATGTGTGAGAATTTTGAACGCACCTTTGTTTCCTCTCCTCGTGCCGCCCCTCTGACCCTGCTGCTTGTTGTGTTCTCCACAGCGCCTCCTACTGTTCGGATTGTGCACTCGGGCCACGCCTGCAATGTGGAGGAGGAACGCTACTCGGAGCGAGTCTACACCATTAGGGAGGGCGAGATCCTGGAGCTCACCTGCCTCGTCACTGGACACCCCAGGCCTCAGGTGAGTCACCACAGGATATGACATCAGAGCATGAGTATTGCTTCCTGTTTAACAAGATATCATATAGGGCCTTATGTAAATCATCTAGACCACATCTAATGCAAATCTGACAGCAAGTATTGGCTAAAAAAAAAATGATACGCAACAGAGAAATTATTTTTTGAAAGCAAACCAGAAAACCTATAAAGAATGGCTGAATGCAGTTGAACACATTCTTGCAGGTCTTGTGTATAAGCATGCAGTTTTTGATACTCAGTTTGACTGGTGTGCCATGTCCTGAAAAGACCCCCTCAGCTCTGTTTGCCTTATCAAACGCAACTCACAACACACTAATCTTTCATCCTCCGCATTTGCTTTGAAACCTATTCCCATATGGCAGGAGCTTAATCAAACACAAACCCCGACTTCGGAGATTGCATGAGATCTGAAATTATCGCCATGCGCACTGTGTGTGTTTTGAGCGTCATTGACGCTGATCTCTCAAATTTGGCCAATTACAGCATTAAAGAGAACAGCGGCACAGGCTCTCTTAATTAATCTGCTGAACGAGGGAAGCGGTGCCACAGATGTGGTCCTGTCGTCTTTCCCTTTGAAGATGGAGGAGACGCCGCGCTAATCCACTAGCTTCATAGCGCTACTCAGACGTCTCCCCACTGGGTGTGTCTGCTAAGGGCGCTAAGATAAACTTCCACAAGCCCAAGCTCAAGCCATCAGGGGAGGCAAACGGCACCTCGACTACTACTGCAGGATGATGAGAACATAAAGGTCAGGGGTCAACTCCCAGGGAGACCAGATACTGTTGAAACCCAGCAGGGACTGGAGGCTCATGTGGATAAAATCTGCTAAATGAGTCCATATTAATTTCATTCCTTCTACAGAATGGGCCCTGATTTGAAAGGTGGCCAAAGTGCCAAGTCTTAAATTTAGCTAAAGCTAATTTAGCGATGAGGCGCTGGGGCACAACTGGCTACAGCACCCATACTATGAATGGGTCCGAGTGACCATGCGGGCACAGGGTCAAGTCCGACCCGGGTCATTTCCTGATCCCATCCCATCTCACTCTCTGTCACGCCTGTCTCTTCACTTCCTATTCAATAGGCAAAAGTCAAAAAAGCCACACAAATATAGTTACAAAAATATAGTTGCATATGTTATACAATGAGAAAGATTCTGTGCTCAAACAACGGTTCATGCATGAGACACTTGGATCATTCAGCTGCTTGCCTGCCATTTAAATCAGGGCTTGTATGTGTATTTACCTGTCAAATGGCATGTCAGCTTTATAGAGTTATTTGAGCAGTTTGTTGTTCTCAATGGCACACATATTATTGTATCTCTGTCTCTAGTGTTGGAAATAGGAGAAGAGTCATGGTGGACAGATCATGAGCCACTGGCCCCTGGGCACAGACCTGAAAAGCCCCCCCTGCAAGAAATGCCCAGTTTTCTGGAAGGAAATGGACAGATTGAGACTTAACTATGGCATAACTATCAACAGATTATTCAAGGCATCTTGCTTTGAAAAAAAGCAAAAAAAGCAAGCTCAGATATCAGGGGTGAATAGCATAACCCATGGTATATTATTGAGGGGCCCTATTAAGACGTATCATCTAACATAACCTGTATTATTTGACTGAGGGGCCCCATTCAGATATCAGGGGTGGAGAACATAGATAGATAGATAGATAGATAGATAGATAGATAGATAGACTTTATTGCACAGCAGAAACATAATTAAAAGTATATAATATAAAAACACAAATAAGCTATAAGGACTGTAGAAGATAAAGAATATACACAAAATACAAATTATATTAAATAAAACTTAATCAAAATCAATTCTAAAAAACAGTATCCACATAGTGGGTGAATAATCAATCAGGTGCGCTTGCAATGACTGAAGCAGGGACTGAGCCTGTGGTTCTCAGTGCATAAGATAAGGTAAGGTGCTTTGTGTGAATGAGTGTCATGGTGATGGTGCAAATGAGTAAGTCAAACAGTGCAACAGTGCAAGAATAAAGTCTATATATCTATATATAAATAACTATATTAAGAAAGGTATGTGGCATGGGGGGAGGGGTTGTGCATATGTGCTAATACAACACGCAAACAGTGAGGCAGGAGACAAATGTAAAGTGACTAGTGGACAGACAGTTCAAGACATTGGAGGTGGTGAAGAGGCAGACAGACTATGCGGAGAAGTCTATTTCTCCTCTTCCCTTAAGTGATGCATTAAACAGTTCAATGGCCCTGGGGATGAATGACTTCCTCAGTCTGTCTGTTGTGCAAGGCAGTAAGCGAAGTCTCCAGCTGATGAGGTTCTTCTGCTTAACAATAGTACTGTGGAGTGGATGACACTCATTGTCCAATATGTTGATCAGTTTGTTTAGGGTCCTTTTGTCAGATATTGAAGTGATGCACTCCAGTTCAGCTCCCACTACAGAGCCAGCCTTCCTTACCAGCCTGTCAAGTCGCCCCGCATCCTTTTTTGTGCTTCCTCCCCAGCATACCACTGCATAGAAGAGGACACTGGCAACAACAGACTGGTAGAACATCCTGAGGAGCTTGCTGCACTCATTGAAGGAGCGCAGCTTCTTCAGGAAGTACAGCCTGCTCTGCCCTTTCTTGTAGAGTGCGTCAGTGTTGGCTGACCAGTCCAGTTTATTGTCCAGGTGGAGACCCGGGTACTTGTAGGTGCTTACCACCTCGACATTGACCCCATCGATGGAGACTGGTAGCAGAGTGGGCTTAGATCTGCGGAAATCCACCACCATCTCCTTGGTCTTTGAAGTGTTAAGTTGAAGATGATTGAGTTTGCATCATTGCACAAAGTCCTCCACCAGGCTCCTATACTCCTCCTCCTGCCCGTTCCTGATACACCCCACAATTGCAGTGTCGTCAGAAAACTTCTGCATGTGGCATGACTCAGTGTTGTAGTGGAAGTCAGATGTGTACAAGGTGAACAGGACTGGAGAGAGCACAGTTCCCTGTGGCGCTCCGGTGCTGCTGATCACAGTGTCAGAGAGACAGTTCTTAAGTCTGACGAACTGCGGTCGCTCCGTCAGGTAATCTGTGATCCAGGTTACCAGGTGAGCGTCCACACCCATCTGCAAGAGCTTGTCTCCCAGTCTGAGGGGTTGGACGGTGTTAAAAGCACTTGAGAAATCAAAGAACATGATTCTCACAGCACTTTTCCCCTTGTCCAGGTGAGAATGTGTCCTGTGTAGAAGATAAGTGATGGCATCGTCCACGCCCACTTTCTCCTGGTATGCAAACTGTAACGGGTCTAGTGCATGGCGCATCTGGGGTCTGGGGTACCTAAGATGAGTCGCTCCATTGTCTTCATCACATGTGATGTTAGACAGGTCTGTAGTCCTTAAGCTCACTAGGATGTGGCTTTTTTGGGACAGGGGTGAGACATGATGTCTTCCACAGTGTTGGAACTTGTCCAAAGCGTAGACTCAGATTAAAGATGTGCTTCAGTGGCTCCCCCAGCTCAGCAGCACAGGCCTTGAGTAGCCTTGGACACAGTCTGTCAGGCCCCGCTGCCTTACCCGTGTGCAGTTTCTTTAGTTTAGCAGCTCACTTGAGTTGCTGTGGACGATGGGGGTGTAAGGGGGGGGTGGTGCATCTGTGTCTGAAGGCTGTTGACTGAGGTCGTTGTCGCCTCATTGTTCGTGATCACCGTGTGAGGGAGGGGTGCAATATCCAGTGATGGTGGGGGTGAGTGTTGCACTGGTATTGAGGGGGTGTGGGGGCTGGGGGATGACCACCTCCTTGATGTCCCTGTCAAGGCTGCCAGAGTCGTGGACGCCTCCACAGGAACAGGCAAGGAGGCGTCAGGCGGGGGCAGGGCGTAAGGTGATGATGGTTTAGGTTGTTGGGTGTCACCGGGATGCAGAGCTGGAGAGACTGGGAGACTGGGAGGTGGGGGTAGGGCAGGCACGCAAACAAGAGCAGTGCCTGAGTCTGCAGGAGGTGGTGGACAGACCGCTCCCATTGGAGCTGGAGCAGGGCAGTCAAACCTGTTGTAGAAGTGGTTCAACAGGTTCGCCCTGTCCAGGTCCCCCTCCACAGAGCTGCTGCTCTTCTTCAGGCCAGTTATCATTTTCATGCCGTTCCATGCCTCCTTCATGTTGTTTTCCACCAAACTTCTGTTCCACCTTCCTTCTGTCGTCCTCCTTAGCCTCATTCAGCTTGACTTTGAGTTCCACTTGCACGCGCCTCAGCTCTGCCATGTCCCCCTCTCTGTACGCCATCATTTTCCTATTAAGAAGGGTCTTGACATTGCTGGTTATCCAAGGCTTGTTATTGGGAAAGCAGCATACAGTTCTGGTGGGAAAAACAATGTCCATACAGAAATGCAGGTAGTCAGTTGTGCACTGTGTGACCTCCTCTAAGTCCTCTCCATTCTGTAACACACTCCAGTCAGTGCACTCAAAGTCTCTCAGAGCCTCATCCGCTTCAGGTGTCCACTTTCTGAAGGTGCGTGTGGCAGCTGGTAGCTTCTGTACTTTGGGCTTGTACATTGGCTGGAGATGGATGAGGTTGTGGTCTGACTTACCCAGAGGGGGAAGAGGGTTTGCACTGTATGCATCCCTCACGTTTGCATACATGAGGTCTATTGTCCTGTTTTTCCTTGTAGGGCAGTCAACAAACTGGTAGAAATTTGTGAGTGTGGAATCCAGTGTTATGTGATTGAAGTCGCCAGAAATCACAAAAAAGGCATCACTGTGTTGGGTTTGAAGCCTTGCGATTGTGGAATGGATGACGTCACATGCTGAATCCGGGAGAGCTTTGAGGTGGAACGTAAACACAGACAGCAATTGCGTGCAAGAAATCCCTCGGCATGTAATACGGACTGAGACTAACCGCTAATAACTCCACATCCTTGCAGCATACAGTCTCCTTCACTGTAACATGTCCGGGGTTGCACCATCTATTGTTTATGTACAGCACCAATCCACCACCCTTCTTTAGTGGTGACTTCACACAGAGTCTTGAGCTTCAGGGCCCTCTGAGCCCTTGGGCCCCTGGGACTGAGACCGGTAAGCCTGTTCAGTAATCCATCCCTGAGAAGGGTCGTGTTAGAGGGGTAAGTGGGAGTAAAGTGTTAGTGGAGTAAGTGTTAGTGGGTCATTTCTGTGGTGGTTTATACCTGAACACTCATTAATATTTATGATGGGGAGAAGGCGGCCGGGGGTGGGGGGGGGGGGTGGTCTCTATTGCAGGGGTTTGACTTCCATTATGTATTTATTGTCAGCTAATGTTAGAGCTCAGTGCTGCAACTCTACATTGAAATGCACTCTAACTAACTGACCTGGAAGGAAGGGAGAGAGTAGAGATTCAGGAGTTGTTGTGAAGCAGTTTTTGATAGTCCTGAGTCTTACAGGGCTATGCAGGGCGCACAATCGCTCTGTTTTGCGGAGCGTAAACATTTACAGAAATGGTCCAATTTTTTCAAATATGCGCACCACTATCACTACTGGCGTAGCCACTAGCCAGTTCCATTGATTATAGTGGATTCTAATTGATTTATTGATTTATTTAAGCAATAAGCCCCGAGAGGCCGTAGGCTACGCTGATTCTACAACAGTTAAGGGGTGTTGTTAGGCACAGACTCGAGTGGCTTAGGCCTATTGTTTTTCTAAAACTGTCGCTATAAATACCTGGCAAAGTTTCATAAAGTGAAACTCTGGCTAACATTCTAGCATTTGTTTATGTATTGTTATGTTACATTTATGTATTGGTAAATGTTAGATTTATTTATGGATCTATAATGTATTTATGTATATGGTGTATTTATGTAAATATATGATAGATCAGACATAGTCTAGCATTTATTTCAATGCTGACTATCTGTGTGGGAGAGAAGCCTCCTCCTCCTCCTCCACTTTGCCGAGTTGTCTCTCTCTGCTGCTGTGTTTGCCATATTGGATAAATTAAATGGGACTTGTGTGTATCTGGGGAGTTGACTCTGCCTGTTTACCCTAATTAATATTTAATTCCTCTTTGATCAATACACAGCCCATTAATTTGCGCGCGGCTGTCCATGATGCTAATGTTTTATAGGTATTGATTCTTATATTTCCACTGAAAAGGTGAGGCCTCCTGAAGTAGCCGGGGCGTTCCGACCTGAGCGCTGTGTGATTTATCTCTCCGCACACTGACAGGAGGAAGTCTCCTCTGATGTCTCTCCTGTTAATTAAATTTTTTGAGACGGAGCGCGAGAGCGAGATCAAAGTTCCCGTGCCCGTGCTGGCTTAGGAGTCGCTGCTTGCTGCTCGTGGTTTGCTGCTCGATTCCCGTTGAGAGGAGGAGATTGTTACGGGAGCCACTCTGATCCGATCTCACAACTCCGCCGGGCCTTTGGGCTCAGAGCTGAGGACCCTGTGATGGAAGTTCATGAGTGCGGAGTGTTCTAGAAGAGAGGAGAGAGTTCCAAACACAGGTGAAGCTTTGCTTTCATCACCCGAGCAGAAGCATACCTTAACACTGCCTCTTGCTATAACCAGGTATTGGCTGTCTCTGCTGCCTAGGAGTCCCAAGGAAGAAAGCAAAATGATTGTGGTTAAAATTAAAAGATGTTTCTCACAGGCATACCTCAACACTCTCTCTTGCTATAATTAGTTATTAGCTCGCTCTACTACCTACACAAAAATAGAAAGTAAAATAAGATGCTGAAATGATTATTAATGTACAATAAAGCTCTCAATAACTCTGTAGTTTAGCGCAATAGAGAAGAAAAAGAGACACCAGCAAATCTGTGTCTTGAAAACGAAACATACCTCAACACTGCCTCTTGCCATAACCAGTTGCTAGCTCTCTCTGCCGCATACATAGACAAAAGAAATAGAAATTTAATGAAGTGCTAAAATTATGAATTAATTAAGTCAAATTGAGTCGTCAATAATTCCGCACAGCACTCTGTACTGCATTATGTCCTGTATCATAATGTGATAGAGAAACAGGAAGCATAATGAACACCGCAGCATGTTTGGTTAACAGAGACACTGACAAAGAAGTAAAGATGACTTTATTAAGTTCCTTTCTTTCTGCATGTGTCAAGCCAAAGTGGACAATATTGCCGGGGCCTTGTACAGGCTCTGTGATCTCAAATGGTCTTCTTTTTGTCTGTGAGCTTCAATTAGGACCAAGAGGAAAGTCTCCACCCTGCATGTGCTGTGTTTTTGTTTTGCACTACTTTGCCCACAGACCATCATTTCATATGCTGACCCGCCCCCACACACACACACACACACACATCACATACGCACACACTCACAAACACACACACACACACACACACACACACATACACATACAGAGACACACACACAAACACACACACACACACACACACACACACACACACACACACACAGAGAGACACACACACACACACACACACACACACACACACACACAGACACACAAACACATACACACACACACACACACACAGAGACACACACACACAAACACACACACACACACACACACACACACAGTACTCAGCAGGTTTCCCCACCCAGAGAGAAGCTCTGTGCTGAGCCTGGAACTAGCCGTGATGGAGCTCTCTGAAGCAGGCTGTGCAGCGATGCGGTGGCAGCAGTGTGTGTGTGTGTGTGTGTGTGTGTGTGTGTGTGTGTGTGTGTGTGTGTAGAGAGAGAGAGACCCATTTGTGCCCTAAACTGTGCCACGCGTGGCAATTTCAGCAGCATTTAATTCTTTTCATGCCCATCAATATGGGCACGCTTTAAATTACCCAGCATGCTCAAGGGCCCCTCACACAGAGTCAGAGTCTGGAGCCCAGCCAATCACGCAGCAGCTTTTGCTCAGGGGATTGTCCTTGTCTCTGCTAAAAACTAACAGAGACACACACACACACACACACACACACAGTCACCCTCCACATACACATACATACACAGATGTGACAATACAGACATTTGTGTCCAAGTGCAAATGTGCTAAAATACATGTGTAGGTGTACACTTTCACAGTGCACACATCTGCAAATGCAAGCATGTAACTACATTCATAAGTACACACATTTCTTCAATAGAATACACACGCATAGAGGCATACACTCACAAAAATACACACACAGACACACGCACACACAAACACACACTCACAGGAAAAGCCAAGGCTGTTTTCTCCCCTCTGCATTCATTTAATTGTCACATTAATCTGTGGTCCTGTCACTCACGATCACGCAGGGCCATCGCCTGCCTGCTTGCCCGCTCCCTATTATGGGATGCTCCAGATTGGGCTCAGCGGGGCGTGTTCAACAGGCTCGTTCCCACGGCGACCGCGGGGTCAGATGGGCTGGCTGTGCGCTGGGAGCCAGGCAGGGCCTGAGGGGCGGTCAGCTGACCCGAGGCGTTGATTAAAAGCTGGACGGGAGCTGAACGGGTCGGCTGTCATCCCCTCCCCTCCCAAGTGGCGCTGCCACACAGTGATTCTCTCTCTCTTTCTCTCTCTTTCTCGCTCTCTGTCTCTCTCTCTTTTTGTCTCCATATATTTATATTTCATTTTCGCATCAGTATGTGGCTTTCAGTGATCCTCCCTACACAATGAAATCTGTGATCTGCCTCTACAAAAAAAAAATCACAGACATGAAACCAGTGCTGCTTACTGCTAAGCACAAGGTACCCCCCGTGTGAATATGATAAAGGCTGCTCATTGTAAACGGAACTGTAACAGACTGTAGCATAATTTGTCATTCAAGGATGATGATTTGGTCACACATGATATGCATTGTACAGTATACCGTGAATTTGTTACATTGTAGCTACACTTATGTCTTTCATTTAAAGGTTTGACATTGTGCTTATTCAGTAGAGCATTTAGTGCTCTCCCCAATCCCAGACGTTCACATTGCATGTTTGTTTGTAATGGATGCAACCACGACGCACTTGACGGCATTGAGTTGTTAACAGACATGAACCAAGACATATAGCCCAGCAGCAATCTAGGGACTGTTCGTTATTTATTGAAGGGGCCACCGGAGGGATTTTGAGTGCTTCATTAAAAAGTTGCATGACCCTCTCTTGCCTGCTAGAAATTGTTCAATGACCCTCCGACAGAATTGTCAAAAAAGACATGACCCTCCCCTGCCAATTGTCGCCGTCTTCCGCCCGCGTTGCTTTGCGCCACAAAGACACACTGTGATAACGTTCTTAAATCAATCTTTCCCGGGAGCTTGCATGCTACTAGTCCTTCCTTTTCAAATGTGTTGCACCTGTTAATCATACATGTATGTGATTAATAATGTGACAAATAATCCCTGTGCACGGGGACCGAAACAATGCATGGCGACTTTTTCCGTGTTTATCACATATTTGAACTTCCCCCCTGCTGTCTAGCCGTTTTAATACTTTCCCGTATAATATCCCATATTTTAATGGTTATGGTTATGGATATGGATTTAGCAGACGCCTTTGTCCAAAGCGACACATAAATACAAAACAACATAATAATATTTAAAATTGAACAGTGAACAGATTAGAATGTAGGTCAAATATAATAAGGAGAATAGTTATAATACACAATAATATCAATTCAAGCAATAGCCTAATAAAAAGCAATGGAAAAAAAGGGGAAAGGCAATAATAAAACAATAATGTCCATTCAATCAATAATATAAAAACAATGACATGCTAATACTACATTAAGGAGAATATCAATAAAAAACAATAATGTCAAATTAATTAACATCCCAATTAAAATAAAACAACATTATACAAACCATAACACATAAGCGCTTAAACAACTACAGTGGGTCCCCGTTAAGTTTGGACGGGTTCCTTCAGGAATCACGCACCCCATTTTCTCAGCAGAAATGGCACAAACTGCAGTTGACACAAACAACCAAAAGGTGTCACTTTGGAGTTCTGCCACTACTGTTTTTGATACGACTTGACTTACTGCTTCCATGATGCATTTTCCAAGTCAGTAGAACAATCAGAGAAAGCTGAGCCATTACCAAACATATATGATAATACAATAGCGTGAGTTTATATATCTTATACCCTATTTGTCACGGTTACTTATAGATTTGATAGTGTAACGATAAGCACATGAGACTTTCAGCGGGGGCACGGGAACTTAAATTGATCACGGTAGTTTAAGCTTACACTTGACAAAACATTCTAATATGAAAATGTAGATGCAATTGTTGTAAGATGGTGCAACTCCTTTAAGAAAGCACCGTGCAGGGATGGAGAGAGAAAGAGAGGGATATGTGTTAGAACTTAGATGCGTGTGGAAAGTGCTGTTGAGACTGGAGCGAGTCATATTCAAAATAATGCAAAAATAAATCTGCAGATAAAACCAATTATCCTCATTCATTGCAACGCAGCATGCCTGCTTGCCCGGCGTTCAAACAAAAAATATATCAAAGCACCTTTTGCGTTTGAATGTAGCACGAATTTAAACAGCTAGACAAATGATTTAGCTAATTGATTATAGCCTGTACAGCACATTGTTAGCCTACAGACCAATTTCCATAGTGCACATCTTATCAACAGTTTGAATGTCGAGTGTTTCTGCATTGACAAATACCGTTCAGCACAATGATTCATGCCCAATTAATTTCCCCTGTTAAAGTGTTCGCCTTTGTTACACTATTTGGTTTCATGATGTAGCCTATGATAAACACCATATGGCCAAATACTCAGCTAATGTTATAGGCTATACAATTTCCCCTCTTAAAGACAAGCTGGTGTAGCTTATTAGACTAGGCTACTATTAAAGTGCACCGACGGTAGCCTTGGCTATGTGTAAAGTAAGCTATCGCATGATTTCATGCACGTAAGTTCATGCATCTGTCAAGTTAAGTACAGGGCCTCGCACCCCCTTGCGGCGGCCCTGCAGCTCCTCCCTAAGACAGCGAGGAAAAAGTTAAAATCGCGATAAACCGGGGAAAAGTTGACAGGTTTGTTTTAGGTCCCAGTGATTATTTGTGAAATTGTGCAAACGACAGCCTTTTCAAGGCATTTCAAGGAAGGAGTCGTAGCATGCAAGCTCCCAAATTGACCCAGTAGACAGAAGGCATCAATAGCCTAAATTGTTGGGACTGGGGAGGGTCATGCGTTTTTTCTCAATCACTTTGGAGTGTCATAGAAAAATGTCTTGCTGGCGAGGGAGGGTCACGTCTTTTTTGACTAACGCTCCCAAAACTCCTCCGGTAGCCCCTTAAATAAATAACGAACAGTCCCTAATTGATTATAGTTCACTGTGAGGCCAAACCCAAGAGCAGAGCCTATCTGCTAAGGCACTCGATAGGCTATAATGACCTGTGTGCGCCTGGAAAGACAATAAGATGCTTTCTGAATAGCACAGCGAAGACGGCTCTGGTCATCCCATACCCTCCCCCCACTTCCTGTAGCCTACCATTATGACTTTGCCGTTTTGGGACATTAAGCTTTTTCACGTTAAGCCCCCCTCCCCCACCCCCTTCTTTCACAAGCAGTGGGGGAGCGCGGGGCACAAAGTAACACTTTTTGGTAGACAAAGGAGGGTTCTCCGCGCTTCTGTCGTTTGGCCACAATCCGGTGCAACCAGGCCAGGACAGATATTTTTAGAGCAGGGTGTCAAACTCATTTTCATAGAAGCGCCACATCATTGAATTTATAGGTTACTGAGGGCCACATAATCGGCGAACATGTGCATGGTGCAACCATGAAATCGGTATTGCAGTATGGCTTATTCAAAATTGGTGTGTAATGGTCCTAACCACTTTAAAACAGTGTGGCTGAAATAAAAAACAAACAGCCTACAACAGTAACATTTTCAAATGCAACTTCTAGGCCTACAACAACTGATCAATATGCATTCATGGACTGACATTGATGAGAATAAACTGCAGTCAATAATGTGCATAACAATGTCCATAACACATATCACCACTAAAATTAACTGTGGCTAAAGAAAGGTACTGTGTGTGTGTGTGTGTATGTGTGTGTGTGAGTGAGAGAGAGAGAGAGAGATGGAGCATTACACCCACCCACCCCACCCCGCAAAAAACAAATTCACGCGTGTACAATATTTGTCCGTTTCCGGTTTTAGGTCCGTTACATTGCAAAAAAGTAGCCTACATAGCATAACAATATCCACATGCAATAATACAACAACACGTCTACGATGACCTATTAATTTGGACAAATTGATACAGCCCTATAGCTAAAGTTACCTTTAGTTTTGTTCTAGCGTACCGTGACGTTTGGCTTTAAACAGCTGTAATCTAACGTTCTGACAAGCACACTAATTGCCTACCTTGTTCTTGCCCATCTGGAATAACTCCTCTAGCTTTGCTGTCTCCATCCTTTCTGTTTTCGTTGTTTAAACTTGTGATATCCATAACTAGTGAATTAGCCCAACATTGTGTCTTTCTGTCTTTAAAGTTTAATAATGTTCTGCACCTTTTACTAAAGAATAAAGAAAATTATGAAGACATCTGAGCTGCACCGGCGTCTCTCCTTCTCTCTAACACTTTTTGGCTTTGGCTAAATATTTCTAAAATCATTTGAGTTTCACTAGTCACATGTTTTAACAAGCAACACTTCTTATTGAACTAATAACAGACGTGTGTCGAAAATTGACTTTATTTTCTGTCATGAGCTCTCTCTCTGCCTGGTAACACGCGCTGATTAAAGTCTGATGACCTCCACCTGTTCCTGCTCTGCTCTGCCTCACCCTCGATTACCTACCAGCTGCACTGCATTCACCACTCATCATGCCCGGTATATAAAGCCTTGCTTTTCAGTCCACACTTGTCAGATCGTCTGCAAACCCGCACCAGTTACCTGCCTGTCTTGGAAAACGACTCTTACTCTTTGCCTGTGAACCCAGACCCGCTCGACTACTTCTTTGATCTCCAGCCCGGTAATCTTGACCTGCCTTCCGTCTCTCTTCTCTGAATACAGCCTAGCCCTTGACTGTACTGCTGCTTCGTGTCAATTGCTGTTGTGTGTGTGTTTTCCCCAGGACTTCCCGGATCATCCAGCTCCTGCCATTGCTGCTTTCGGCTATTGGGGAACACACACCGCGCAGACTCTGGAACTCCGGAACCCCTGAAACCCCAAACCCTTAAATAAACATTCTAGCGTGGCGGCTTTTGTGGTCCTCGTCCTGTTTGGTGTCTGACAGTACGATCTGACCAAACATGGACCCAGCGCCTACGGTCGAACCAACATGGAAACCGGCCGAACCAGAACCACCCACCGCCATGCAGCGCCTGGAAGAGACTGAGAGAGAGGCAAACCGCAACACTGCTGACACTGCCTCCCTACTTCAAGCCGCCTACCAACAGCTTCAGCAGTTCCAGCAGCAACAGCAACAACTTGCAAGGATCATTCAACTTCTCACCCGGCCCAGCACCCGAGTCTCCTGCCCAGTCCACTGCTGCGTGGCTGCGGAGCCCCAGAACCCAGGATCGGCAACCCAGAGCGGTTCAGCGGCGACCCAACCCAGATGCGGGCTTTCCTGGCGAGCTGCGTGTCCAGTTTACCCTGCAACCCAGGACTTTTGCCACTGAAGGGGCGAGGGTCGGTTCGTGATCACTCACCTGGCGGGCGAGTTCGACTCTGGGGAACGGCGGAGTTGGGCGCCAGACCCCAGCATGTGCAACCTTCAACCTATTAGCAGAGGAGATGCTCAAGGTATTGATTTGGAATCCACCACAGCGAGGCATCTCGGACCCTGATGAGTATTAAGCCAAGGCAGAAGGACTGTTGCAGATTACTCCATTGACTTCGAACTGTGGCAAGTCGGGCTCCTGGAACATGGAAGCATTGGTGGATGCCTTCCTCCACAGCCTGGCGGACTACATAAGGGCGAGCTGGTTTCCCATGATCAACCCCCACTCTTGATGAAGCCATTGCTCTGGCTGTCGCATCGACCGCCCGGGATCCAGGTCCGTCGTCGAGAGAGAGGGCGCCAGAGTCCATCCACCAGCACCGCGGGTGTCCCAACTGCCCTTCTGTCGCACCTGCCACACCGTCTAACCAGCGGACCAGTCTGAACCGATGGAGATCGGCGGCGCCTCCCTAACCCCTGCAGAAGCCAGCGACGCATCACCTCAACTTGTGCCTGTACTGTGGTGGTGATGGTCATCGAGTCGCCACCTGTCCAGCAAAAGGCCGGAGCTCACCAGATGTAGGAGGAATCCGGATGAGCTCAATGAACATTCCGCCCTCCATCAGCCGTAAACCCCTCATCCAAGTCTGTCTTTACCTGTCTGATTCCACCCACACCCTGGCAGCCCTGGTGGACTCTGGCGCCAGAAGCAAACATTATTGACACAGGACTTGCTTTCGTCAGCTGGGCTTGGAAAGCCATCGGCTTGTCCACTCCTGTTCCAGCCGGGCCCTGGGCGGTCCGCGTAGTGGCACAGTTACCAGCATCACAGCCCCCATCTCAATGATGGTGTCAGGAAACCACCGAGAGACCATCCGCTTCCACCTGCTCAGCTCCCCAGGCCAACCCCTAATCCTGGGCTACCCTTGGCTCCGTCTCCACAATCCTCACCTCGATTGGGCCTCCGGAACTGTGAAAGAGTGGGGAAATGCCTGCCACCTGACCTGTTTGCGTGCTGCCTCGCTGCCCCCCCGGCTCAGTACCCCCCAGCACTGCCCCCGACATTTCTAATGTCCCTGAATGTTACCATGGCCTCCGAGAGGTGTTCAACAAGACCAAAGCCACATCTCTGCCCCCACACCGTCCGTACGACTGTGCCATTGATCTCCTCCCTGGGACTGCTCCACCCAAAGGTCACCTCTACTCACTATCCCCTCCTGAAAGAAAAACTATGGAGGTTTACATCAGGGACTCCCTGGCAGCTGGACTCATCCGCCCGTCTTCCTCGCCAGCTGGTGCCGGGTTCTTCTTTGTGGGAAAGAAAGATGGTTCTCTTAAGCCCCTGCATTGATTATCGAGGTCTGAGCGATGTCACAGTGAAGAACCGGTACCCTCTGCCTTTACTCACCTCTGCTTTTGAGTTGCTCCAGGGATCCACTATTTTCACCAAACTGGACCTTAGAAATGCTTACCACCTAGTCGAGTAAGGGAGGGTGGCGAGTGGAAGACTGCATTCAACACCCACACCGGCCATTATGAGTACCTGGTAATGCCATTTGGCCTCCCAACGCCCCAGCGGTATTCCAGGCTGGTGAATGATGTGCTGCGGGACATGCTGAATAAATTAGATCTTCGTGTACCTGGGCGACATCTTAATTTTCTCCAGAACTCTGTCGAACACACTCGTCATGTCCAGCTGGTTCTTCAAGCGGCTCCTGGAGAACTCCCTTTATGTCAAAGCGGAGAAATCAGAGTTCCACGCTCAGACTGTGTCGTTCCTGGGATACATTGTCGCTGAAGGCAATATCCAGATGGACCCGCCAAAGGTCTCGGCAGTTACCTCCTGGCCAGTTCCCCGGAATAGGAAGAAGTTGCAGCAATTCCTCGGGTTTGCCAATTTCTACCCGGAGATTCATCGGAACTACAGCTCCGTCGCCGCTCCCCTCACAGCTCTGACCAGCATCAAACACCCCTTTTCCTGGACCCCAGAGGCCAACACAGCCTTTCATACCCTCAAGGCCCAGTTCACCACTGCCCCATCCTCCAGATGCGGATTCAGACCCGGCAGTTAGATTTGTCGAGGTGGATGCCTCAGGCGTGGGAGTCGGGGGCCATACTCTCTCAACGGGCAGAGGAGGACAACAAGTTGCACCCCTGTGCATTTTTCTCTCGCCGGCTTTCACCTGCAGAGCGCAATTATGATGTTGGAGACCGCGAGCTGTTGGCAGTCAAGCTTGCCCTGGAGGAGTGGCGTCACTGGCTGGAGGGGTCCACAGTTCCGTTCCTGGTCTGGACCGATCACAAAAACCTCGAATACATCCATAGCGCCAAGCGTCTTAACCCCAGACAGTCCCGCTGGGCCTTGTTTTTTCACCAGATTCAACTTCACCCTGTCATACCGCCCAGGTTCTCGGAACACCAAGCGGACGCTCTCTCCCGTCAGTTTCATAAGGATGACGCCCCTTCCCAGGAACCTGCATCAATTCTGCCCGATCCCTGCGTCGTAGCTGCCCTGACCTGGGATATCGAGGAGGAAATTCAGGAGGCCCTCCGTGACCATCCCAGTCCCAGTGCATGCCCAGACGGTCGTCTCTTTGTCCCAGAGAATTTGAGGTCCCGGGTCATACAGTGGGGACACAACTCCGCCTTGCCTGCCACCCGGGCTCCGCCCGCACCTGCCATCTCCTTGCCCAGCTTCTGGTGGTCTGCTTTGAGAAGGGATGTCGAGGAATTCGTCCGTGCCTGCCCCACCTGCAATCAGAACAAGTCCTCCACTTTCGGCCCCCGCTGGTTTTACTCCAGCCCTTGCCTGTGCCCACCACGACCCTGGTCCCCGTCTCCTTGGACTTTGTAACTGGCCTCCCACCATCAGGTGGGATGGCCAGTCATTCTCACTGTGGTTGACCGGTTCAGCAAGATGGCACACTTCATTCCCCTCCCTAAACTGCCATCTGCCAGAGAGACTGCCCAGGCTGTTCTTGATCATGTCTTCCGTCTACACGGGCTGCCCAGGGATGTTGTCTCTGACCGAGGTCCGCAATTCACCTCCACATTCTGGAAGGAGTTCTGCTGTCTTCTAGGGGCCACAGTGAGTCTCACCTCTGGGTTCCACCCCCAGTCCAATGGTCAATCCGAGCGGGCAAACCAGGAGCTGGAGAAGGCGCTGCGGTGCATGGTTTCTCGCAAACCCCAGGCTTGGGCACAACAACTGACGTGGATAGAGTATGCTCACAACTCCCTCACCTGCTCTGCCACTGGTATGTCACCTTTCCAGTGTGAGTATGGCTACCAGCCCCCTGTTCCCCAGCCAGGAGGGAGATGTGTCCTGCCCGTCTGCCCTCGCCTATGCCCGCCCGTTGCCGTCGTACCTGGTCTGGCTTCGTGCCCGCGCTACTCAAGTCAGCTGTCAGCTATGCCACTGGGGCTAACCGCCCGAAGATCGCCCGGCACCCGCCTACCGTGTTGGCCAGAAGGTGTGGCTGTCAGCCAAGGATCTCCCACTGCGGGTGGAATCGGCGTAAACTGGCACCTCGATTCCTCGGCCCGTTCCCTATCCAGAGGGTCATCAGCCCAACCGCAGTCCGGCTCCAGTTGCCAACCTCCATGAGGGTGCACCCTACTTTCCATGTTTGAAAGTCAAGCCCGGCGCATGAAAGCCCGCTGGTCCCGTGCGCTTCCTCCTCCTCCTCCTCGCCTCGTTGGCCGGTGGGCTGGTGTACACCGTTCGGCGCCTGCTTCGGTCCAGGCGAGGTAGGGGCCTCCAGTATCTGCGTCGACTGGGAGGGCTATGGGCCTGAGGAGAGAACCTGGGTGCCAGCCAGTCGGATTGTGGACGGACACTCATCGCCGACTTCCACCGTCTGCATCCTGATCAACCTGCAATCCGTGGGGGCCGCCCCAGAGGGTCCCCTAACCGTCCTGCCCGCCCGGCTTCCTGTCCTGTGCCTGACCCTGACCCTGTCTCGGTACCTGTCCCGTCTTCTGTCCACGACCCTCCAGCTCCCTCCGAGGATGAGGATGTTCACTCGGACCGCTCGGAGGAATTCTAGCCCTCCACCGGCTCCCCTCCGCCCTCCCGGCGTGGTGTCACTCTTGGGGACTTCTGGGGCCGTCCCTTAGGGGGGGGGTTCTGTCATGAGCTCTCTCTCTGCCTGGTAACACGCGCTGATTAAAGTCTGATGACCTCCACCTGTTCCTGCTCTGCTCTGCCTCACCCTCGTTTACCTACCAGCTGCACTGCATTCACCACTCATCATGCCCGGTATATAAAGCCTTGCTTTTCAGTCCACACTTGTCAGATCGTCTGCAAACCCGCACCAGTTACCTGCCTGTCTTGGAAAACGACTCTTACTCTTTGCCTGTGAACCCAGACCCGCTCGACTACTTCTTTGATCTCCAGCCCCGGTAATCTTGACCTGCCTTCCGTCTCTCTTCTCTGAATACAGCCCTAGCCCTTGACTGTACTGCTGCTTAACCCCCAAACTCTTTCAATTGCTGTTGTGTGTGTGTTTCCCCAGGACTTCCCGGATCATCCAGCTCCTGCCATTGCTGCTCATTCGCTATTGGGGGAACACACACCGCCATTATAAAGAACTCTTGGAACTCCCAAACCCCAATTAAACCCCTGTAACCCCCAACCCTTAAATAAACATTCCTAGCGTGGCGGCTTTTGTGGTCCTCGTCCTGTTTGGTGTCTGACACTGTAGGCAAAGGCTATATTTCAACCTCGTTAGTGTAGTAAAAAAAAATCAGAACTATTCACA
This sequence comes from Alosa alosa, assembly GCF_017589495.1. Classification (NCBI taxonomy): domain Eukaryota; kingdom Metazoa; phylum Chordata; class Actinopteri; order Clupeiformes; family Clupeidae; genus Alosa; species Alosa alosa. Next base: position 7,540,439 of record NC_063196.1, read on the forward strand.
AGGTTTCTGGGCAGCATATTTATGTTCTGTTAGCAAGCGAACTTCTCATGACTACCGACAAAGTAGCCTACTGCCAGCTGACGAAGCTCTCATTTTAAAACATTACTGAGAGACAGGCACTGTACAATCAAGAAATCTTGCCACTGAATCCAAAACTATGTTAAACATTATGTACAAAGCTTAGGCTACAGTGGACTAGCATGTTGCAGGGGCTGCTAAAAACAGAGAAATGCTGAAAACTCGACCAATCACAGCCCTTGCTGTCAAATGTGCCGTCCGGTTCGACCGTGGAACGCCACAGCAGACTATGCTGCCCCCAAGCGGCTGCAGTTGTACTTACATTTCACCCAGCTGCGTGAATCACCTTGATCGTGAATGAAGTGTCAATTTTTAACTGGGACCCACTGTAAGTATATGTTGAATAGGAATGTCTTTAGACCCCTCTTAAACGACCCAAAACTACTACAGGAACGGAGAGCACTGGGCAATTCATTCCACCAACATGGAACCACTGAAGAAAAGAGTCTGGAATTGGACCCAGTTTTCATGACTGGTCGACACAACAGATGCTCACCAGAAGACCGTAGTGGGCGGTTGGGGATGTAAGGCTTGATTATTGAATTAAAATAACTAGGAGCAGATCCAGTTAGTGTCCTATAGGCCAAAGTGAGAGATTTAAATTTAATTCTGTCTACTATAGGAAGCCAATGGAGAGTAACTAGGAGAGGAGTTACATGTGTCCTCTTTGGCTGATTGAAGACCAGGCGTGCTCCAGCATTCTGAATAAGCTGTAATGATCTTGTTACACAAGCGGGTAAGCCAGCTAATAGTGAATTACAATAGTCCAGCTTAGAGATGACCATGGTCTGAACAAGAAGTTGTGTGGAATCTTGTGTCAGATAAGGTCTGATCTTCCTAATGTTGTAAAGCATAAACCGACATGATTTTGCAATAGAAGCTACATGCTCAGAGAAGTTAAGTTGGTCATCAATTACAACGCCCAAGTTCTAGTTGGGGTCAGTGAAGTTGAGTCAAGCTGGATGTTAATCTGTTGGGGAATAGCTGTTTTAGCTGGAAACACCAAAAACTCTGTTTTTGAGAGATTAAGCTGAAGGTGCCAATCTTTCATCCAGGCTGAAATAATTAATAATAAGGCATGCAGAAATCCGGTGGGAAATACGAGTCATCAGGTGGGAAAGACAGGTAAAGTTGAGTGTCGTCTGCATAACAGTGATAGTCAAATCCATGGGAGCATGGGTATCACCTAAGGAAGTGGTGTGTAAATAGAGAAAAGCAAGGGTCCTAATACTGATCCCTGAGGCACACCTGTGGTGAGGTCATGAGACTTAGATACCTGTCCCTGCCAAGACACGTTGAAAAGAAGCCCTTTAAGGTAAGATTCAAACCAGTCAAGAGCTTTTCCAGAAATTCCAAGTTCAGATAGTATAGATAGGAGAATGTCATGGTTAACAGTATCAAAGGCTGCAGATAAATCTAGTAAAATTAATACTGATGACTGAGCAGAGGACTTAGCTACTCTCAATGCCTCAGTCACAGACAGAAGAGCAGTAGAATGACCACTCTTGAAACCAGACTGCATAGGGTCTAGTAGATTATTCTGATGAAGAAAGCCACAAACTTGCTTGAAGACCACTTTCTCCAAAACCTTGACAAGAAAGGAAGAAGGGAGACAGGCCTGTAGTTCTTCACCTCAGTTGGATTAAGTGTACTTTTCTTTAGCAAAGGTGTAACCCTAGCCTGTTTAAAAGAATAAGGAACTATTCCAGAACTGAGTGAAGCATTAAATACATGTGTGATTGCTGGTAGAACAGCGGCGAGATAGACTGTAGAAGAAAGTGGACAGGACAGGATCTAATGGGCATGTTGTTGGACGACTTTCTGAAGCAATTGAGAGACTGCTTCTCATCAAGAGGAGAGAAAGAGTCAATGATGCAGTCATACTAACACAAGGCAAAGCCCTCCTTATAGGAGTATCAAACTGAGCACTTATTTTAGCAACTTTTTCAGTGAAAAATGTTGCAAAGTCATCTGCTGACAGTGAAGTAGTTGATGGTGGTGGTGGAGGATTGAGAAGAGATTTGAAAGTAGAAAAACGTTTTCTACTGTCAGTGGTGCTCTCAATCTTGCTTTGATAGAATGCCTTTTTTGCAAGTGTAACAGTGGATGAAAAGGATGCCAGCAAAGACTGGTAGTTACTAAGATCATTTCCATCTTTGGATTTACGCCATTTCCTCTCAGCAGCTCTAAGTTCCTCGTACTGAGACTATACTCGTGCATTCTCGAGACTATACTGTTAGTCAGCAGCATGGATGACAAGGTTTAGAACGAGTAGGTCTTGAGGAAAGAGGACATGCTGCATTCAGACAAGATGCCAGGGTAGAGCAGAGAGTCTCTGTAGCGTCATTAACCTCAAGTGCCAAGAATACTCTCATAACATTAGCCCTGCCATCGGGCCTGTCTCTGTGTTGTCCTGTTGCTACCCCCTTGCCCTTCCAACAAAACAGATGTCTTCAAATCATCAAGTTTTCTTGTTTGAAGGCTAACTTAGAGTGATGTTAACCTATTTAAGTTTAATCCATGATTGTCGCGTGGAGAGCACGATTCGCTGGCTTGCATGTTCAGGTGCTAACCTGTCACCATCAGGCTACTCAGCTACTAGAGAAATAATTTTGTTTTTGTATGTTCCTCCAAGTTGGCCTACCATAACTTCTACCAACTCTGCACTGTAGACCCTAAACTGGCTATTTATATTTTTCTGTGAAATAAGCAAATGTATTTGTTCAACTTTATGAAGCAGAATTACGCACTAGGCTACTTGGAACATAACATATTTTTGTTTGCGCAGGAGAGAGAATGACAGCGATTAACAAATTGCACTTGTTGCTGTTTACCAATAAATACTATATATTTTTGCAAACAACAAAAACAGAAAGGGATTGAGACAGCAAAGCTAGAGATTGGGCAGGAACAAGGTCAATTGGTAGATATGCTTCAAAACGTTAGGAGCTGGATGTGGATGAATGAAGCACAAGTATGCTTTACTAATGTTAAGCATGCATTCTGTTTAACGTTACACGGTATACTAAAAGTAAGCCAAAGGTAAATGTAGCCTTGTGTGGCTGTGTAAAGTTGACCAAATTACTGTAATATAGGCTGTTAGGCATGAATAAAGTAGGCTACTTTGTTGCTACAACCCTTCCGGACACGCTAATGGGGACGATGTTGACATTTTCCTGTATTTTGATGAGAAAACCTGGGCATCTCCATTATTTTCAATGTTCAATGTTGACAGCTATGGAACAAAAGAGAAACGTGAATATGGCTTCAGAAATCACATTCCTCTAGAACCTTTGCTAGTGACTATGTCCCTCAGTCTCCATTGAGTCTCTACGAAAGCCGCAGCGCAAGGCCTTTATCTTGCTACTCTGCAAGAAAGAAGGAAATGAGGGGTAAACGTGGTGTGCAGAGAGTAGTGCCTGAAGTGTGAAGACTGAGACTGAGAGCTACATGGAAAAATATGCACCTAGGCCACTTTGAAATGTTGCTGTTTTCATGATTACAAAATTTGGGTGACCCCCTTCCTACACTAAAAAAGTTGGGTGACCCTCCCTCAACAAAGAATAAAATGACCCTCCCCTATTTTCCTCCGGTGGTCCATTCCATAAATACCTAACGGTCCCCTATCTAAAATAACACATACTTGAAGTACCATTCATAATATGTTGTCAAATATTGAAGTTGTGGGAAGTTTACATAATACGATGTCTTTGTCATGGGGAAGTGTTTTTCCCCATGCATTTATTCTAGGCTACTGTCAGTGACTGCCGCGAGAGAAGCGGGTTCTGTGTTGCGTTCATTTCAGTGACTGACGCGAGAGAAGCGGGGTCTGTGTTCTGTTGCGTTTCGTTAATTTATTTTCATTGGGCATGCCCTGCCGTGCCGTCCACGGCTCTTCAGTTCCGACAAAGCCGAAATTAGGCTACTCCTTTTGAAACAATGAGTGCAGGCCGCGCGTTTGTATGGTTTTATTGCTTGACAGGGGGGGATCCCAAGCTTTACGATATAGGCCTATTAACTGGCCGCCCGATTCACGTAGGCTGGGGGGCAGAGGGGGCCATCAAACATCTGTGCCAAGTTAATCCGGCCCTGCCCCCAACAAATCACACCTTCCCACCTCTGTGACAGCTTAAAAGAAGTCGAGAGGACTCCTTACTCACAGACCTATTCACAAACCGGTTTTTGTGGCATTTCGCCATGTTTTGAAATCCTATATGCTACAGGAGCTTCCTAATCGCGGAGGAAGCAATTTTGCATTGTAGACATAACTAACATGCAATAACGCCACCAATAACAACCAAAACTAGGCTACTCATTGTCAACATGTAAATTCAATGTAACATTATTGTGAATCAAATTAAAATGTTCTCTTTTGCAAACGTAGGCATAGGCATAGTAACAGATTAATTTAATAATGTTACAAAGATACTACATCAATCCGTATGTTTCATTAGGCTACTAGGCTATTTGTTTTGCCTTATTCTTGATTAATTTAGGCTAGGCCTTTTATTCAGTTATTCATCATCTTCCGTCCTTGTGTAGCGAATTTATTCTCAGACCTGTCACCCGTCACTCATCATCATAAGGGAGGTGTTTGGAATCATTCCCTAAATTAACAATCAGCCAATCAAGGTGGTCACTTCAGTCAAGCTTGTGCATGAGTAATAACGCCATCCATAGCAAATAAGACTCACTCATTCTTAGTCAAAGATTCTAGAGCTCCGGCCCAGAATCTTTGCTCTTAGTTTAGATGGTCATTTTCCTTACTAAGAGTAGGTCTGAAAGGCTTTGTGAATAACTTAATAAGATAAACTCCTAGCTAAAATATTTGGTAACACTTTACTTGATGGGTGAGTTCATAACACATTCATAGCAGCTGTCATAAACTGCACATAAAGCATTCATGACTGTTTCATGAGACATGACTCAACATTCATACCAAACCTTTTATGAATGTGGAAGACAGAACGATGACAACTTGTAAAAATAAAAGTCCAACAATCGCAAAGCAGCATTGCCGTTTTTCATAATTGCTGAATTTAACACTGGGAGGTAAACTAGCCTACATTCAGCTGACCCGTATTTGTGTAACCTGGAACGGTTGGACATTAGCAAAAGATAAGAAATCATCTGCAAAGGTATCATAAAACAAATACATTTTCATGAAACAAAAATGATTTGCTTGACCATGTTCTGTCTTTTTGGCACTGGAGTAGCCCATTGACTCAGATGTGACGTGATCAGGTAAGAGGTTTGGAACAAAAACGGCAATGCTGCTTTGCAATTGTTGGACTTTTATTTTGACACATTTTTGTCTTTCTGTCTTTGACATTCATGAAAGGTTTGGTATGAATGTTGAGTCATGTCTCATGAAACATGAATGCTTTATGTGCAGTTTATGACAGCTGCTATGAATGTGTTATGAACTCAGCCGTCAAGTAAAATGTTACCAAATATTTTATTGCTATTTTAGTGGTAAGATAAAAGGCTTTGTGAATATGGCCCCTGGTGTCTAACCCATGCATAGCCCATTTACACAAAATAATGGTTGAATATTACTGATGATCATTGTTATTTAAGAACATCTTGCTCATAAAAATCATCATACCGCACATTGGGGTCACCAAAAACATCTTCCTCGTAAAATCATCATCCCCGCTTTGTTTGAATGCTGGGAACTGTTATTTAACCTAGGCTACTTAATATTCTGTGGTTCTGAACTGCAGGTAACCAAACCAGTGGTTTATTTTGGGCTTTATTATTTGTCGCATTCAGTGTGGGGTATCAGCATCTCCGACGGTAGTCTACCCTATTAAAAATATAAGTTTTCGAAGTCCCAAACGGAGAGCCATACTTTATTGTTTTTAACGATCTCTATGCTACTCACCAAAATGTAGGCATGGGAACATGATGAAGTATCCAACTGTCGTGTGTTAAATTATTGTGATTACGAGCCAGTGGTTTTCAAACATTATGCGTGACTCGGACATCTAACGAAATGCAACAGGCTCATATCGTCCTCGCATTCGCAAAATGAGGACATAAGCTACAGACTGCTCAGATAACAGGTGTAGCTACCCCCAGTTTTGCACGGTTTTAGTCAAGTTATAGGTCATAGTTGTCTAAGCCTCTATTGCGTAGCCTGTTCGCTAGATATCACCAACAACATTGTTTTCTGCAGAAGCCTACCCAAGTCTACAGATTAATTCTGAACAGTTATTTCTCTACTGGCTCATTATCACACAATACACTGTTTTGATTTGCGTAGTTGTGTTACCCCCAACACTGACAATAACGTAGATGTACAGTGGCAGAGCGATGCACAGTGGCTGAAAGTGGTACTAAAGTTTCACGCAGCTTCACCCCGCGTATTGTGCGACTGAAGTGGCCATTTGAAAGCAACACCCACTGTATGTCCCTCTGCAGTAGCAGTGGAACAGCCTTTGAGTGTGGATATTTCTCACTACACCTGAGTGGCCCATGCTCTATTGTGTGTGCTTTCTTGTTTGCATATTGTACCCATAGATTTTAACCCAAATGATTATATATTGAAATACGATTCTCTATTTTTGATCAACTCTATTGCTGGTCTATATGCTGCATCCCTGAGCCGGCCGTAACATAAATTGGAGGCTCGTCCGGGATGTTTTGAGCTTTCTTTGTAGAGACTGGAACAGTCGTGGGATGAGATTTTTTTGAAGTGGTTTTGGTTGATCTTTTGTGCAGAGGGGCCTAACAGAGCTGTGTGACTACCTGTGTCACACACACACACACACACACACACACACACACACACACACACACACACAGTCACAGAGTTAGCAGCTGAATCACCCTCACTCACTACTCTCAAATTAGCAATCTGCTGCACACCCATTCTCATCTGGACTGAGCATCCTTACTGGCCACTCAATTCATTTAAATTCAATGTTGCTTTATTAGCATGATTGTAGACAGGAGGAATGCTGCAAAGCCACTCTCAAACTGAAGGATCTCTCTGAAGGTCTGTCAAACCCCCCAGATACAGTAGGAACAGACTACTCCTGTCAGTGTAGTCATTTAACCTTGTCCCCAATTCAAACATGTATTCACTCAGTCATGTAGGCCTACATACAGTACTAAGTCATTCATTCATTCATTCATTCATTCACTCACTCACTCACTCACTCAACTATTTAGTCATTCATGTACTAATTCAACTCTATCTACGCTTTGTCTTTATCCTCTCTCTCATTCTCTCTTTCCCTCTCCCTCCCCTCCCTCTTCCCTTCACTCCATCTTTGGTTCTTGTTTGAGATTACACTGTTGTGTGTGTGTCTGTGTGTGTAAACTTTCAGTTACAATACACACACACACACACACACACACACACACACACACACACACACAAACACGTACACACACACACACACACACACACTGACAAATACCAATGTCCACTGAGTTTTGTCTATTTACTAGGGCTGTCAAACAATGAAAAAACAAAACAAATTAATCTCATATTTTGCAATGTATTAATCTAGATTAATCACGATTAAAAAGTGTATTTCCCCCCTAAAGACTAAAGCTTCTTAGCCTGATGTAGTCATACTCAATTCTAGTCAGAATATGAGTCTGATACTTCTCCATTGGGACGTAATTATGGGCCGTGTTTCAACCGATACAGGGGATGCCTCTGCACTCAATTGGATAGACCTAACCAATAAGCGCAACAAAATAGCTTACCATGAGGTGTAGGAAGAAAACACACGAACCATCCTTCTTCTCCTATATCCCTTCTGTTTTTGAAAATAATTCTGTGGAACAGTGATATGCTACAAACATGTTAAACAGCTGGGAAAGGCTGTCGCAAATCCCTCAAACAGGTGGTCAATCAGAGATTTCAAACGAACGAGGGAACATGTCGCAATGCAACAGCGCTGTTTTCCCTTGATGAAAGTGAAACCACGAGTTTTCCCACATCTCAATTTTGGCCAAAGTTTTCAGAAATAATCGTTTTCAGTGATACAACCTCATTAAATCATTGTAATTTTCAATATGGGGTCTTAAAAGCCATGTATCCTTCTAGCCACAGCGTTTTTGTTTCAAACATAAGCCTAATCTAAACGTGCTCAGATGACGTGATAGACCAGGCGCAGTTGCTCACCTGTCCATCATCGTAAAGCCTGATTTGATTGGTCCGCCTGATATAGGGCGAGCATACTCCCACCACAATGAAGCAATGCCAGACCGAACCTACCGACCTCAGTTGTGGGCGGGACTAAGTTCGGAATGGCACCCAGGCTAAAAGCTTCTTAAAGGGCATATTAAATACAAAATAAAAGACCAAATTAATGAGTAACCACAAAGGGTGTATATTTGTGACACAAGTAAAACACTTTTATATTATTTAAATTATAATAATGACACAGTCATTTTGTTTTCAAATATACATTTCTAAAGAAATACCATTTAATTGAGGACTTTAAAGGAACTATGGAGTTTTTCAACCTTTATAATATATTTCCAAGACTTACAATACGTTGAATGACACGTATGCCATAGCCTGACGGGGTCTGTATTGCTTTTACTGGCACTTTGGAACTTCTGGGTGCGGGTAGTAACCCGAGCACAAAAAGAACTACAAAATTCGACTGGTCTACGGCATACCTCACCCCAACCCACCCCCATTTCCTCAAATTCGGACGTGAGAGAACTAGTGTTTGTTTGCCGGCTGCCACGCATGTATGTTGTTGTCATGGCCTAAGCAGTAACGAAACCGAAGAAGGCATAGGTTTTGTCGGAGGAAACTAGGAAGAGAAAGGGAGAGTGACAAAATCAAAGGCCGGACGAGGATCAATATCAGCGTTTGCTCGCTGGCATGAGCTAAGGTGGAGGAGGGGTGCCCAACCGATGCTGACTTGGTCTTCCTGCTATTGGACTAGGTCTAATGCTTGCATACTACTATCTCTATCCGAATTTTACCTAGCGGAAGCTATCTGGTCCTCCATTTATCTTCATAAATCTAATGCTAGTAGACGAGCAAATTATCAATCTGGTAGATAGCATTCTCGTTCCTATTTGAGCATTGCAATTGATGACATGCAAATCGCAAATGTTTGATCTAAAATGTTGTAGCCTACAGCCTAATGTTGGAGTAGTGTTTTATGATGAAGCCCCTTTTTTAAGGACAAAAAAGTCAGAAATAACTAATCCTATTTATTTTTCTGGTGAAAGTGTCTTGCCTCCGCCTATAATGCAAGCGATGTTTCAACTTTGCAGATTCATCTATGGTAGCTTGATATTATAATATTGACGATATATATTACCTACCACACAAACATTAAATTGAAATAGCATATCCATTCTGTAAAACAGTAGCCTGGCTACTATAATGATGCTGGCTTGTAAACGTGAGCTACTCGATCTTTTGGCGTTTGAAAAAAATAAAACCCATGACATTATACTCATATGACATGCTGAAATATATGGCACTGTACCTGGGATGAACATTTCACACGCAACGCAGGCGGGGTATCGGCTTGTCAACAAATGCACGTGTATCCACTCCTGGTGTTACCGTGACAGATTTTACGACAGTACTAGAAGACAATACTGTTTCTCGACTGTAGGGGGACCCCGAGAGCAAAACTTCCATTGCTGTTGCTTTAAGAGTGTCTACTCTACATGTTCTTATAATGATCTTGTTATGGTATAACAGCTTTCATTCCTTTTAGAAATAGAAGCACGTAATGACATGATCAGACGCCTTCCCCATTAAATGGACTATATTACTGTGCTTTTAACACCAGGCAAATTATTAACCAAATAACTTTCAGTGTCCCGCCGGCGGGACGGTTTCCCCCCCCCCCAACATTCTAAATCAATTGTATGCACCATATTGCTATGTAGCATAGTAATGTTATACACCATTTCAAAGCTTTGGCTCTTGGGAATCCAAAAATGACAATTTTTTTATGTACAATCTGTATAGCGCTTTACATTCTCAGATTAATTTTATTATGTCTCAATTAAATTTGATCCAAAATGCCCCCCTCCCCCTTCTCCGCTTTTGGTGATACCCTGAGTTCTGGCTGCAGTGTAGATGCAGCACAATAAGTAGATGCCTCATATTGGGTACTGAAATATTCACAAGAATCCATAGAAATGTAATCTTCATGTTGTATTATCCAATATTAGTTGTACAGATGTATAGTCTATCTTATACACACTCATTGAACCAACAAAGTAAATGCAAAAATAGAGACTTTTTTGTAATTATTCCATATTTTGTGTAGTCAGTCTATATCAGAACACCTGACATACAATCTAAATAGTCCACAAGAAACCTCAAAGTGTTACCTTTCATTTGAGACCAGGATTATGCTTCTACACAAAGGGGTTCATGTGCAGTAAGCATTAATTGTCAGTATGCATTTTGGATAACAAAAAGTCCTATGGGGAGTATCCATAGGCATTTTACAAAACGCATGGGCATACCTTGGCAAATAATAGTCTAAAAGCACTCATTCATTCTATATTGATCAACTTTTGCACACAGCTTCACAAGACCTGGTGCTAGGGCTCAGTTGTGTTTCTAAGGGATATCAAGTGACCTAGAGGGCTGAAATGTGGTCAGTTCAGAGATGCTTGTAATCCGGCAGAAAGAAAAAAACTATATTCTAGCCTCTGTAGCTCTTTGTCAGTACATCACACAGTTATCTTGACTGCTTCCTACAAAAGCTACAGGTTCTCAGCTTTCTATAGAGGTCCAGCACTTGATGGTTGACCCCAAAAGAGGTGGGAACAATGCCCTTGTAAATAGGCACAGTACAATTTCAGGCAAAAACTTGACATTTTTACTGAGAACTAAACTGAAACTTTCCGCCTACAAGCCCCTCACCGTCCCCCTCCATCTTCAGCTAACTCTCAGGCTGGCGTCTGCAGGTTGCGCAGCTTCGTGGTTCGCAGTTACGTGACATCAGCCCCCCTCAAAGGAACTAGGTAAACATTATGCGTTAATTACGTTAATATTTTTTTAACGCATTATGTATTTCAAAATTAATCGCAGCGATTAACACGTTCATTTTCACAGCCATACTATTTACCCATGTTGAGTTCAAACTGGGGGGGGTAAAAAAACACCACCTCTTTTATTTCTCCACACTGCCACACAACTGGGGAGGTGCAGGGATATAGGCACACACACACACACACAGACACACACACACACACACACACACACACACACTGCCACACAACTGGTGAGTGTGTTTGATGTCTGTAAGCCACCCCATGTAATTTGTTTCACTTCAGCGGCTGGCTGTGTGTGTGTGTGTACATGTATGTGTGTGTGTGTGTGTCTGTGTGTGTGTGCGTGTGTGTGTTCGTGTGTGTGTGCCCTCAGCTGGTCTAATGAGACCTCTGGTGTCTGGTGTGAGACACACTCCTCTGACCAGCCATGTGAAAGGCAGTGCTGTGTGTGAAGCGGTCACTTTGGGGCATGCTGCATTAGTGTGGAGATGTTGTGATCCAAACGTCTCCGGCTTCAGCTTGGACTCTAAGCGAATGTCACTCGGGCTTTAACTTCTGAACAGAGACGATAATATTTGACTAATGGCATTTAAATGAAAGGCATTAAGCTCGAAGACAAACATTCAGTTAAGCACTCTGCAATTCGTCCGTGTGTGTGTGTGTTTATTTCTGTGGCCTTGATTATAAGAAAATGTCCCTTCTCCAACAGAACCCTGGCAGGAAGCAAAAAGACATGGCAGGGTTGGAGCAGCACTGCAATTGGTTGTTTGTTTGTTTGTTTGTTTGTTTGTGTGTGTGACAAATGGCGGAAGCTCGGCCAGTCGGCATGCCAGCCGGCCTCAGAGTAAACACCATGTGCCACTGTCAGTGGTCATGCCACCAGATCCGTGCCCATCCATGATCCACACGCCACCCCTCAGTGCCTCCATTATGTCAGGCCACCCCCTCCCCACACACACACACACACACACACACACACAAGGCTATTAGGAACCAGTTGGCTGAGTTTGGGCAGGCCTTATCCCAGCAGGTAGTTTGGGGAGGAGATTTACTCTGCGTTCGTGCTCCAGCATACTCTGCCAAAGCCTCCGCCAGCGTGGCCCGCATTTCAATTAGCCCTCCCCTCCTCCTCCTCCTCCTCCTCTCCCTCCTCCTTCTCCTCCTCCTCTCCCTCCTCCCCCCCTTTCCCACAGACCGAAGCAGAGATTCCTCCAGAAACCAAATGGAATGAGAGTGAAGTGGCGTGTCCCCCCCCCCTCTCCTTTCTCTCTCTCTCCCTTTCTCTCTCTCTCTCCTGTGGAAGCTAATGTTGATCTTTATCTACTTGTGTCATTCTGGCGAAGCCGCGAAGTGCGTTTTCATTGCAGTGACTTTGTGTGCTTTACCCTCTAGGGCGAAGGAAGAAGTCTCTTCTATTTAGGACATTTGTTTGTGTTAGTCACCTACATGTAGCGGCCCACTGCATCAGGCTCCATAACACTGATGCATGGGGGGAGGGGGTTCAGCATTACATTAGGGGTTTGACTGGATAAAATGTATTATTACAAAAAGATGCAGAGACCACACAACATGGAGGAAGCCTTCAAAAATACTATAGCCTACTGCTGCTACAGTTTGGCAGCTACTTTTTTTTGTTTATCTAGTGGAGAGACCAGGCCAATTGTGGTCCAGCTTAATGGTGTTAGTCTGAGTATTTAGTTCTGGCTCAGCTACACTAAAACAACGTGTTGGCCACTACTGCACATTCATACTGTAAGTGCTGAAGGATATCAATACTTTCACTTTTGGCAGTGTGGAGGAAAAGACTCTTTGCTACGTGTTATCAGTGAGCCCGTTGCTCTTAGTTACAGGATGTGTTGCATTAGTATCTTCATATATCTCCAAAGCTCTGATAGTGTGCTTTTTTGCTCTAAGTGATTTCTGTACATTTAATTAAATTGATCATTTTAACTAGCCTGACGTTTCTAGTCAGAATATGAGTCTGATACTGCTCCATTGGGATTTCAACCGATACAGTGGATAGACCTAACCAATCAGAGCAACGAAATAGCTTACTGTGAGATGGAAGAAAACACAAACCATCCGTCCTCTCTACAAATGCCTTAATATTGTAACAATGTTTTCTGATCTTTTGTAAAAGTTATTGTGCCATCAATATCTCCTACAACACTAGGAGATACAAGGGTGGGCCATTAGGGAAAAACTGATAGCCTATATCCCCTCCGTTTTTAAAAATAATTCCGTTGAACACTGATGCTACAAAAATGTTATAAACAGCTGGGAAAGGCTGTCGCAAATCCCTCGAACAGGTGGTCAATCAGAGATTTCAAACAAACGAGGGAACAACATGTCAATGCAACACGCTGTTTTCCCTTGATAAAAGTGAAACCATGAGTTTTCCCACATCTCAACTTCAGTTTGTTTTCAGTGATACAACCTCATTAAAATAATATGGATTTTCCATATGGGGTCTTAGAAGCCATCTGTCTCCTTCTAGCCACACTGTTTTGTTGCAGACATAATCAACCTATGTGTGCTCAGATGACGTGATAGACGAGGCGCTGTTGCTCACCTGTCCATCATCGCAAAGCCCAATTTGATTGGTCCGCCCAGATCTGGGGCGAGCATAGTTGCTCCACAACAGAGCAATGCCAGACCGAACTTCCCGACCTCAAATGTTGTGGGTGGGACTAAGTTCTGTTGGCACCCAGGCTACATTTTAACAGCTCTGCTCTGTCCTCTTAGCTGCCTAAGCTATTATTGTTGTGGTTTTTGACATTTATTAGATGTAATCAGCAAAAAGTGGAATCTTTTGAGAAAAAGAGGCAGAAAAGCACTTTAAAAGCAACCAAGACAGACAGGCAGCCAAACAAGACAGACACACACACCACACACACACACACACACACACACATAAACAAACTAGCATAAAAGCAGCCAAGGCTCTCTAAAGAAGTTGGATTTCATGGCTCCTTTGTTGTGTGAAACAATACACCAGCACTTTTCTCTCACTCTGTCTGTATCGCTGTGTAATGTCACACACACACACAGAATACACACACACACACACACACACACAGAGGAATGGGTATGATAAGGAGTCTAAGCTAAGAGTGTGTGGGGGTGTGTGTTCTGCTGGGGTCCAGGCCCAGAGATGGCAGATGCACAGGGAGCACTTCAGGACATCAACGCTAGTCAAGTCAAGTTTATTTACAGTATATAGCACATTTCATACGGTAATTCAATGTGCTTTACATAAACAAAACCAAACAATAATAACAAATAAAAGCATAGAAAGGCAATATAGTTATTATATTATTAATATAGCTAAATCCAGAAACCCCTTCTTCTTCTCTTCCCTCTCTTTCTTTCTATCTTACTTCTCTGTCACACCATCTCTCTCTCACCATCTCTCTCTTTCTCTCTCACCATTGCTCTCTCTCTCTCACACACGATCTCTCTCTCTGTCTCTCTCTTTCAAATTTCTGAAAACATCAAAAGATTTATCGGCACGTATGTATAAAGTTATTGCTTTCAAAGCAACAGGTAAAGCATGTAAGATATCACCTTTCCATTAATATTTATTGAAAGAGAAAATAAATAAAAAAGGCAGTAATAACTTCAGCAAACTAACACACATTCAGCAATAGAACCTACAATAGTAGTCCTCATTCTCTCTCTGTCTCTCCCCCTCTCTCTCTCTCTCTCTCTCTCTCTGCTGTCTTCCTGCCTGGTCTGTTATCATAACTAAAGTCTGCCTGTTCTGCTCTATAAATGAACTGTCTTCCGAGGCCTCACATCCATGTGTACTTTGTATTGACTCAAATTACTTTGCATTGATTGTGGCCTTGTTGGGCTGTTTTGCAAAAGGAGTTTGTTATGTAATCCTCTGATGTGTTGGCTACCTTTCAAATGTTGTTTTATCTCTCTCTCTATCTCTCTCTCTCTCTCTCTCTCTCTCTCTCTCACTTGGGTTGAAAAGCCTTTGAACTAACTGTTGCATTTTAAGTCAGAGCTGAGGATAACAAATCTATCAAGTGCAGGTGAGGACATCACAGATTTATTCTGCCTGAACGCATAATACCCCCACACACACACACACACACACACACACACATTTGCTGAAACAAATAGTTTGCAACAACACACGCTGAACTTGAATCAAACATTCTTTAGAACACAGCTGATCAACCGTCGTTTAAAGAAATAATGGGAAATCCCATTCAAGTCAATGGAGCGTTCTACTTGCCTTGTGAAGAGTGGTGTAATAAGTTGTTATTCGCCATTACATTTAGCACTCCGTCTTTCATCTTGGCATTTGACATGTTCATTCTGGTAATAGCAATCACTTCACCTATGCTGTCAGTGAATAGACAGAGTAGTAATGGCCTGATACACATAGTCATAGCATATTGGAGATAGTAGGATAGATAGGACCATAGGATATCACTGTGTTAGCTGAAGGCGTCAACATTTTTCACCAAATACCTTTCACAAAATCTCATCTTTAGATAGATAGATAGATAGACAGATAGATAGATAGAAAGATACTTTATTGATCCCCAAGGGGAAATTCAAGGAATTCTTTGATGTTTATTTTCCAAATTGGGTTGATTGCCTATTATATTGAATGTGCAACAGTGATGAAAATGTAGCTTCTCCTATGACAGTGGATCAAGAGCAGTGGATCTTAAATCATTTGAAATAATCCCAACACACACACACACACACACACACACACACACACATGGGATTAAGTCAGTTGGTTAAGTGTGAGTTGGCTGTCCCTGTAAACAAGGGGCTCTCTCTTTTACACACATGTACCCACACACACACACACACACACACACAAAAGGCCTATATATACATGGGTGTGGTGGTGCAATGGTAAACTGTATAAGTGGCCAGCTCAGGTTCAATTCCAAAGTGCTGCGAGTCTCTGTAAGCTGCTTTGGATAGAAGTGTCTACTGAATAAGAATGACCTTTGCATACAGTACATACCCTCTAAACAACCATGAGGACCATTATCAGTACACTGACATGAGAAAATGGATAGACTGGTGTCAGAAGTTCTTGAATTTCCCCTTGGGGATCAATAAAGTATCTATCTATCTATCTATCTAGAAAGATGTACTAACAACCAAGAGGGGTGTACTCTAGTTCAGATGTATCGATGACCAGTGATGAGACCTCTGCTCCTTTCATCCTTGCACATCTCAGAGCTCTGAACACTTATCAACAGCAGAGGCCCTATCATGACAGCCTAAAGCGCATTGTCACTAGTCAAAAGCTTATTCAAATTTAGTAGGATGTCCAGTCCACATTGGGAGTGTTTTCGTTATCAAACGTCGAGCGCATGGCGCAACAAGGTGTTCCTAGGTTTCTTAATCAGTCATGGGTGTGTTTGGGGCGTAACATCATTTAAACCAATGAGAATGACATCTGTCATTCCCTTTAACGGCACAAAGCGCAACGTCAAAGAATGCATCGGTATTTTGGCATTCAACGGCACATTTGAAGGAGTCTGCTTGCGAGACCGTATGGAACAGTCATTCCACTAAACCTTTTTTTGCTTTACTAAAACCTAGCATAGCCTTTACGCATTTGCACTCGTCTATTATTTGAACTCATTGGCAAAGTGAAACTAACTTCACCATGGTGTCAGTCAACGACAAGACAGTTATACGTAGTAAGTTACTTTCACTATTGAAGGACAATGGGAAAACATAGGCTGGAAAAAGCAACACTAACCCTAATATTTTTCGAATGACTGAATAAAACAATGTTTAAATCCTGCAGAGTAGTTGCTTATATCTCGTGATAGTGCGTCTTCAGCTGTGCTCTCGACTAATCACTTTAAACCGTCATTACCAATTTGCAAATGAATTGTGAGATGTATTTAGTAATATCTTTATTCTAATTATGTTTCCCATTGTAGCCTAATCATGTAATTTCTAATGTTTGGCATAGATGTGCGCTGGTGCGTGTTCATGGAGGGTAGAAGGATGGTGCATTGTGCATTGTCCAATATGACTGTTGACAATGCCCTCTTAAAATAACATATAAACATCTCACCACAGACTTCTGACCAGGTTTCTCTTGGTCAGTGGCATAATGCGTTTTAGGTGGTGTACAATAATGATTTCTAGACAATGCACTAGGACACTCCCTAGGTTGTTAATTGCCACACCCCTGGGCGCTTTGTTTAAAAAATAAACATGCAAAATAAGAAAATATACTTCTACATAATTTTCTTTAAGTCTCTATCCTGTCATCAAACATTAAAGGAAGATTCCGGTATTTAGCACTTTGAGTCCCATTTCTGGTTTGTTTTGGATGAACTAGAGTGGTGTACACCGCAATTTTGACCATTGGTCCTCTCTCGACCTTTCTGACTCGTTTTGAATCACCTTTGACTGCTCAGGGTGGCTGCCAACAGGCATACTGTAGTAGGCTACTCAAACATGTCCTAAAACAACCCTTAACGTTCGTTTTCAAAACTGTGCAACTCATCAAGTGGTTAGTGGTGTTCGTTGATGTTCCAAAACAAGTAGCATAGCGAAATACAGTTTCTGTCGTGTTTTATTTGGCATTTTGTAAAATCCCATTGATTTCTGTTGGAAGACTCATTGCACATTGATATTACTGCGCCACCGTCTATGCTTCAGGTTCAAATATTGAGCGGAAGTTTATACGCGGTTGTGAGGTGTCTGAATAAATAGTTCCACAATAGGCCAAGCAAATAAGACGGCTGGAAATCATACATTGCGCCAATATATTTGCTTTTAATAATCAACGAACACCACTAACCACTCTGTCAGTTGCACAGTTTTGAAAACTGCCCAATCAGTGCATTTATTTCTCTTATGTCATCAAACAATACAAAACCACAAAATATATCACTGTAGTTCTTACATCCATCCAAAATCTTGTGCAACACATAGCTTAACCTGTGCAGATAACTGAAATATGGTAGGCTACATACTGTAGCTGCCATTGTGAACATCAATTGGCCAACCATGGTCAGGGCCCATTAGTGCATTTTTGTCTATCTTATGTCATTAGACAATACAACACAATGGTGTGTACATAGCTGCCATTGTGAATATTAAACTTCAAACAAATGCCCAAAACCTTGTCAGGTCCCAGAGGGAAATGAAAAAAGAGTCGCCTGTACAGCTGGCAGCACACTTCTTTATTACATTTCACTCAATGAGTGAACGATCTGAAGTGAACCTCACCAAGTCATATTGCACAAATATCTTGTCAAAAAACAAAAAAGATAACGTATTAACCGGTTACCATTATTTTAGATAAATGTTTCTGTTCCGAAACAAAAAAAAAAGTAAAGTTTCTGGTTTTGTTTCTGGATTGTCTGTGATCGTTCTGTGAACTGGTTCAAAGCCTTGATCAACACTGACACCAGCAACCATCAAGAACAATCATATTAATCAGAGATGGGTGTGCAGTGTACAGTTTGACAACTAATGTTAATTTGAAACAAATCAGATTGAACAGAGATGACAAAGTATATTAAGTTATTTCAACTGACAGTCTACATAGCAGTCATCTATGGCATCACTACAGTCACATTATGAGGAGATCTATCTCCTTTGAAAGGGAAAAGGGACTCAGATACTGCATTTTTTACTTCAGCTTAAGTTGACATCATTGAACTTTTCCGCTCCATTTTCCATTCTGCTTCATTTGAAATATTTTTGATTCTTATGAAGTGCTTCACTATAGTAATCTTCCGCAACGTCAGAAAACCTTGTCATGATATAATGTCATTATGAGTTTGACATTATATCAAAACTAATTATAATTTAGTCCTGTTTTTCAGCAGTGTTGCATGAAGATGATCTACGTTGTTATGTGCCGTTAAATTCTGCCTTCCGTCTTTCATCTTGACATTTGACATGTTCATTCTGGTAATAGCAATAACTTCTTCAGCTATGCTGTCAGCCTTCTGTGGGAGTGATTGAGGTCAGTATCCTAACAAGGCCAAAGAACACTTTGAAAAGTACTGTTGGAATTCACAGAGCGGAGAGAACAGGTTTCTGCTTCAATTCTCAGCAAAACTTTTGAAAAAGAGGCACTATGTATGCAGCGCTCATTGCCCGTGTAAGACAGATGGGGCTGCTCTTAAAGGGAATGACAGGTCCTTCGTAAAATGGCCAGGTTGAATTAAAGCCTCTTTTACATGAGCTCAGTAATGTAATTTGGGGCTAATTTGAGGAAATCAAATGATGAATTCTAACACCTGTTCTGAACAAAGCAGCCCACTCGGGCAGGCGAACTGGCCATAGCTCCTCTTTTCTACTGTTAAAGGCTTTAGCGCAGTAAAGCCCTCTGCGTTTGGCATGCACTTGGCACCAAACCAGCTGGTAGAGTGTGTGTAGTGTGTGTGTCTTTGTGTGTCTGTGTGTGTGTGTGTCAGTGTGTGTGTGTGTGTGTGTGTGTGTGTGTGTGTGTGTGTGTGTTTGTGTGTGCAGCTGATTCAGGTTTGCTCTGATCTGGCTTGTGTAGAGTCCGAGCGGCGCTCTAATGATCTTGTGTCCCCGGCCCTGCGAGGGTGAGCATTAAATGTGGGGATGTGTTTGTGTGCGTGTCTTTCTTTCTGTGTGTGTGTGTGAGTGGGAGAGAAGGCTGTGTGTGTGTGTGTGACTAAATGTCTGTGTGTGTGTGTGTGTGTGTGTGGGTACATACTGTATGTATAGTCTCAAGTCTCATCACGTCTCCTATCTTGCCCTTTCTGCAGATCCGGTGGACAAAGACAGCGGGCAGTGTGTCGGACCGCTTCCAGGACTCCAGTGTGTTCAACGAGACGCTGCACATCGCAAAAATCCAGCGACACCAAGGCGGACGCTACTACTGCAAGGCCGAGAACGGCCTGGGCTCACCAGCCATCAAGTCCATCCGCGTGGACGTCTACTGTAAGTGAAGCCCCAACCCCCATTCTGATGGCACTGAAGGATTTCTACACTGGCATTTATCGATGCTTTTGTGTAATATTAACAGACTATTAACAGTAGTGTAAAATGGTAAATGGAATGCATGCAGAGTGTCTTTACTCCTCTGAGTACTCACAGCATGTTACAGATGAATGCCTCCCATTCACCCATTCAGACACACACACACACACACACACACACACACACACACACACACACACACACACACACACACACAGCCACACATACTCACACAGCATACAGACTGTTTAGTTAAGGGAATGTTGCCTAAACCATATGATAAAGAAGCTTTAGTGTCTAAAGGCTTTGTGAAGGTGAATGGCCCTGGGGACACATTCCATTATAGCCCCTTTTACTTACTTTTACTTCGAATTAAGTTACTGCTTCATTGAATATTACAATAGAACACCATTTGACAGTGTCAAAAAACTATTAGTTGTATTATTGTAAATGTTGATGTTAGTATACTATTTGTGAAATAATGTGTAATGTGTTAACTGTTAAATGTGTTAACATCAAGGAACTAACATCATGTTGATGAGGTTTTACTAGCCCTCAGTTCTGCATGTGATATAGTAGACTACCATACTCTATATAAAGATAAAGACTTTGTGACTGGGTAGGCATAACAGGTACCGCTCTAGACTGGTTTACATCCTACCTCTCCGACCAACGTTTCATCGTCTCCATTGGTCATTTCATCCAACTCCT
The DNA here is from genome assembly GCF_017589495.1 of Alosa alosa. Taxonomy (NCBI): domain Eukaryota; kingdom Metazoa; phylum Chordata; class Actinopteri; order Clupeiformes; family Clupeidae; genus Alosa; species Alosa alosa. The sequence continues at coordinate 7,561,217 of NC_063196.1, forward strand.
CCTCACTACTCTGTGCTGTCCCCAAGGGCTCAATCCTGGGGCCCTTACATTTCTGGATTTACATGTTGCCACTGGATCAGATTATTAACAGTTTTGATATGTCAATTGCATATCATCCAGCTCCATTTCTCATTCAAGCCCACTGAATGATATATCCTTGTTTAGTCTCTTAGAACTATCAGGGATTGGGCAGCAGATGGCCTTCTGCAGCTAAATGTTGACAAGACAGAGGTCCTTATTGTTGCTCCTGAACCTCATGTCCCCACCATCAAACTGGGACCTCTACCTTCTGTTGCCCATCCAAACCTATGTGTAGGTGTTATATTTGACCAGTCACTATTATTTGACAGCCATGTAAAACCAAGTCATGTTTTCTTTTCATTTTGACATTAAATTGAGATCAGTAGTGTCCTACACAGAGCTCAAACATGCTTTCATCTCCTTCTACATAGACTACCGCAATTCACTCTTCTCATCATTCACTAAGACTGCTCTAGACCACCTACAGAGCATCCAAAATGCTGTTGCAATACTGCTCACCAAGTCAGATCAATGGTCTCACACCCCCTCTCCTACTCATGTCACTCAGCTAGCTCCCAGTAACTTCATTGATCCTAGCAATCCTAGCTAAAAACTTATTATAAAGCACACCAACATTCTTGAAGGACAATTTGCAGCATACAGTAGGATTCAATCAATACTCAGATACTGTGTCCTACACATCTTGTGTATTGATAGGATTTGTTTGTTTGGTGCCTTGCAAGCAATGTTGGAGAGACATGCCGGTCAAATGGATTCATGTAAATGACAGAAAGGATTCGAGTTCTGCGTCCTGTCAAATCAGCCACACAGAGGAGTCTTGGTGTCTGGAGGAAGCCTGACTCTTCACCTCAGCTCAGTAATGCATCCTTTCTCCTTGGGCGTGACCCTGTTGTCATATGCTATAGCGTGCACATCTCATTAACCTCCAAAGACGCAACAATCTTGCTTCTCATGTGAAAAAAAAAGACGCCCACAGCTGTGCTGCCTTGGGTCCGATGGGATTCCACCTCTCATTTTCCGATGCCTAATTCATTCCCGAGATGTCAGCCGTGCAGGAAGCAGAAAGCGAAGCTTTGATTCCAGCTCTGCCTCAACTCTCTGCTCTCCTCTCCTCTCTCCTGCCCTCCTCTGTTCTCCTCTCCTCTGCTTTCCTCTCCTCTCTCCTGCCCTCCTCTGTTCTCCTCTCCTCTGCTCTCCTCTGCTTTCCTCTCCTCTCCTGCCCTCCTCTGTTCTCCTCTCCTCTGCTCTCCTCTGCTCTCCTCTCCTCGCTCCCGCTTTCCTATGCTCTCTTCTCCTCTTTCCTCTTCTCCTTTGTTCTCCTCTCCTCCCTCCTGCTCTCCCCTGCTCTCCTATGCTCTCTTCTCCTCTTTCCTCTTCTCCTTTGTTCTCCTCTCCTCTCCTCTCCTCTCCTCTCCTCTCCTCTCTCCTCTCCTCTCCTCTCTCCTCTCTCCTGCTCTCCTGCTCTCCTCTGTTTTCCTCTGCTCCCCAGAGCTCTTTTCTGCTCGCTGGGTTACTAAGGACCGAGATGCTTTTCATCCAGCCTCCAAAAGGCAGCGTTGCATGTCCATCAAACTCCATCTGGTTGTCATAGCACGAACAGGCTGTGCCCTGTTAGCTCACAGCTACACTGGCTCCTGTGTTATCTTAGCAGGCCCTCACAGGTACACTCAGGGCGGGAGTGGGCGCTGATTGACAGTTGAAAACCTGTCGGGACCCCCGTTACACCAACCACTGTGAAAATGCCAGTTGTCAGCGATTATATAGCCGATGTGGTCTTATTATAGCCCAATCATTAACTAAACCCTCGTAGAAAGTTTGACAGTGTGTGTGTGTGTGTGTGTGTGTGTGTGTGTGTGTGTGTGTGTGTGTGTGTGTGTGTGTGTGTGTGTGTGTGTGTGTGTGTGTGATCTTTGCAGCCAACGTTACAATGTATCTTTGTAAACATTGTTGCAATGCCTCTTCATATCAGCCTCGTTTCAATGGCTATATAGCTACGCTACGACAATGCTGAAGAGAAAGTTCTCAAAGTCATTCTCAAAATACCCAATGGCTGTGTGTTAAATGTTTTCATGCATGTCTGAGGAATGGGTGAGGAATGTTCAGAAGACAAACAACAGACTATGCATGTGTGTTAGGCATAGGTAAGTGCACAGAACTTGTGCATTTCCTTAACAATATTTAATATTTTGGGCTAGTTTTTTTGGGCTAAACACAACATTGAGCTAATGTCTGTGTCTGTCTGACCTGGTGCCTGTTCACGTTAAACGGCGTGTGCATGCACACTAAGGTCACAAGCAAAGTGTCCTGGTTTTAGTTCTGTGAAATCTGGTCTCCCTAGCTGGAGCCCAAACGAGATTTCACTTTATGAGTGTGTGCGTGTGTGCGTGTGTGTGTGTGTGTGTGTGTGTGTGTGTGTGTGTGGTGTTTATTGCTGTAATAATGAGCAGTAATAATGTGCTTGACAAAAAGCACACCCAGTACAGCAGATCATATAGTTTGTTATCCTGTCATACTGTTAGTGTCTTCCGCTGGAGTTGTGGTGCACGACACACTCACAATAGGTTGTTATGATTGGCTATTGCTCTGTACTAGCCGATACTAATCCATTTGTTGGTAGTGGGTGCACTTACAGAGAGGATCCCCTCGGCAACTGCCTATGTCGCCTATGCCTGGGCCCGCCATGGGTACACTAGCTCCTATGTACAGTGGCTCATGTGCTGTCTTAGCAGGCCTCAGTAAGCTAGAATCCAAATATTTTCCAGTGACAACCAGGAATTGTGGTGTTTATAAAGTGGCTGAGTGTTGAGTGAAGTCTGTGAATAACCATTTGGTAGTCACTCAGCCCCTAAATAGTGCTGCTCCCTCATAAACTCATGCCTCTTCAGAGTGCCACTCATCTCTCCTGAAGGGCTGTGTGAGGACCCTGCCCCCAGCCAAATGGCTCTGGCCACAGCCTGAACTGAGGCCCCTGCCTAGGCAGATTAGCAATGTTGACATGACTTTAGATGCTGATGCATGGCAGTGTCCTTGACAGTGTAGCCATCAATTCATGTGTTGCCACTATTGCTGTGTAGTGTTTGTGTGTGCATACTTGCTAAATTGCTATTTGCTATCCTTCTTAGATTCAATTTCCTTTTTTTTCCCTTTTTTATTTTTAACAAATATTGACTTATGGTATTGGCCTGATCAGGAAATTAGGCTATTATTCTGTGTGTGTGTGTGTGTGTGTGTGTGTGTGTGTGTGTGTGTGTGTGTGTGTGTGTGTGTGTGCAGAATTGCATGAACACAAATACACTAGGGACCTTGTAAAGTTTTCTCTTAAAAAAGACAATAGACGGACGTGTGTGCGTGTGTGTGAGTGTGTGTGTATGTGTGTGTGTGTGTGTGTGTGTGTGTGTGAAGTGTAATTCTCACCCTCCTGTTTAACCCTCTCACATCCAGGTGTTGTAGGAATCAATTTATATATTATTGTGCTATTACACCCGTGGCCACGTTTGTATGGGAAGCTACGGCAGGTTGGAGAGATACAGTTCTGACTCTCTCACAACGTTGCAGTCATTATTTTAAACTTTTACTGCAATGTCACACTCAACCCAAGCAAAGCAAACCCATTCCAGAAGGTGTGTGATATCACAGATAATGCCATGGCTAAGATTAACTTTAAGCTAAAGTATCCATTTTGAGTTACAATTTACTTGACAGTATCGACATACGAGTGACATGACACTGTCATGAATGTGTCATAAACAAGTCATGAACATTTATGACATAACGCTTCTGTTATTAAGTGACATTCGGTTTTTGTCATAACAAGTTAGGGCTAGGATTAGGTTTAGGGTTAGAGGTTAGGGTTAGGGTTCATGTGTCATGACAGTGTCATACGTTCATGACAGTGTCACGTAACTCTTATGTCGATACTGTCATGTAAAGTGTTTCCCTATTCTGTATGCATTTTTACAATTTTAGAAAGCCAAGTGAAGCCACTTAAGAAAAAAAACAGCTCTTGTAACCCAGTGCTGACCTCACATGCACAAACATTACCCCAACCCAGAGTCTGTGTATTTTCCTCACAGGCATAAGAACAACACCCCTATGTAAACATTCCCTCAGCCACTTGTTTATGCATGTTCACTCTACGGATAGCCTGACGAGCCAGAGCCAGTCTGAGGGGCGGGATAATCGGTTGTCTTTCAAATTCCCTCTGCACGCAATAGGACAGCGCTGAGTCCCATGCGTTTTCCCACCAGCAGAGCTAGTTGGCTAGTTCAAACTTTTGCCAACTTAAAACAAGCTTAACTCGTGTCACACTGTTGGCCAACAGCAACATCCATCTTCTTTGTTTTCAAGTAGCAGGGAATTCAAGCCAAACCGTTGCAACTCTGTCATCAATCATTATGTTAAGCCCGCCTAAGGACTAGAAGTTTAATTTTTCGAGCTCACAAGCCAACGGAGAGTTGCTAGACTAGCCCTGGAAGCAAATGTAATTTGCTGCCGCTAGGGTGCGTCTAGATTTTTAGGCTACTCTACTGAGTAATTCACTGTGATTTAATACACAGTGATCCTATCCTATCAAGGGAGACTATGTTTGAAATGAAAGTACCAGGCTAGTGAAAACGTCATTAAAGTGTGTGTCTTTATCAGAGGATTGCACACGCGTCTCCCGCGTCTCTGGAGAAATGCTAGCGCTGTCCCCAGGGGCTATGCTAATTGAAGGGCTGGTTCAGCTCTCTCTCCATCACTGTCTCTCTTTGGATTCCTAATTAGCTCTGAAATTGTTGCTTTGGACACTGAGGATAGCAACACCTTGGACGTCCTGACAATGCTAACTACCCTACAGCCAAAACAAGGACAAGGTCATGGGGGGGCACTTTGGGAGTGTGTGTGTGTGTGTGTGTGTGTGTGTGTGTGTGTGTGTGTGTGAGAGAGAGGGAGAGAGAGTCTGTACATCTGTATCCAGAGGCTTGGAGTTCAGATCTCTAACCAGCCTGCAGGCCAACCTCTGATAGCTCTTATTAGATTAGTTACACACAGACCTAGACTGGGCCATTCATGATCCTGGATCAGTGACCGTCTCAGAGACCTACAGATACAGGCTGTACAGACACTGATAGGGGAAACGGCAAAGGGACTCTTATTAATGCTGTGCATTCAAGATGAGGCTGTTGTCGCACAGGTTACAGTCACTGATAGGGGAACAGCAAACGGATGAGGTCAGGGGCTAGTCCACCTCCCTGAAATTACTTTTTGTCGGTTGGGATGTCTAGTAGGTTGGGATGTCTGTCTTGCAATTTACAGAGATTGAATATTTTGCTTGTTTTCGTCCAGTCTGGGGGCATGTACGGTCCACTAATACATGACATTGAACAGAAAAGCTCCAGGTACACCGAAAACATTACTTCCTGTCAGAGGTATGCATTCAAACAATTACCTGGAAATGGCAATGTTTTGGGGCCCAAGCACTTTCTCAGACAATATTTGGTTTCTGTGATGAGTGGCTGCTGGTCCATGTATTTGAGCAGCGTTTCTGGCCACTGCAGGAACTCTGTCACTCCACATCTTACACAATTCTTTCTTTTACTTCTTCTTCATCGTTGCTCTAAATTAACGAGCTGTCAAAGTCTGTTACTGTAACTGATCACCATCCCTGTCTCAAAGCTGTTTTTGACATGACTGATTCCTAGTGTTGCTCCCCAAAAATGTGCCATGTTACTGTTCAGCTATGTGTGTGTGTATGTGTGTGTGTGTGTGGGGGGGGGGGGGGGGTGTGTGTGTTTGTTTGTGTGTGTGTGTTTGTGTGTTTAACATTAGCTTCTGTTTAGCATTAGTGTTCTTTCCATGCAATCAAAGGCTGCTTTCACTTATGTACAGTGTAGACATAAAAAAGCACAACTTCCATCCATCCATACATTCCATGACTCAGCATGACAGACTGTTTTCTGTCAATGGAAGCAATTGGCTGCTTGCATGTATACACACATTAGTGCTTATTTGTGTTCTGTGCATGGAACACAGTTCTGTGGATTTAATGCTAAAACGTTTGTGTCTTTTGTGGACAAAATGCACAATGGTGTTACATAGTTTTGTGATGAATTAGTAGGTTCCATAGCACAGAATGCCTTCTGTCGATGAGAAAAAGGGGTGTTACACTTAGCGCCCCATAATCTAGAACAGTATTAAAGGGACCCTATACAGTTTTGGCCATTTCTTTGCTGCTTTCTCGCATTTTGCTCGCAGTTTTCTCTACAGAGCTCCCCCTACAGCCTCAGAGTATATATTTTACAACACTCCTCGCTCGGTCAGTCTGCCGTTTCCTCATAGGCGGAGTTTGATATCCGAGCCAGGGGGAGCAGACAAATAATTGTAGCAGCTGAGACCTGGCCTACCATTTGGGGAACACAGCATGAGCACATATGGAGAAAACAAACATTCTAAATAAAGATATATAATTACATTGTAACAATTTAACAATTCGTCCTTATGAAATCCAATGCAGCACGGTTGTCTTGAAATGCAATAGACAGGGGTGTCGCCTAGCAATTGAAAACATTCAGGGCTTAGCCCATAGAGTCTGTTTGCTGCTCACTTTTTATAAATTAATCCACCGCCTCTAGCCTCATTTGCGCTACGTTGATTGAATATTTTGTACAATAATATTTTGTCAATTAAAGAATGTAATGACCTGTTGCCATCTTGACATTTCTGTTTGCTATTAAAACAAACTACATAGCCTATAACCACCTAGCAGAGTGGAGCTTTAAATAACAAGATCGGTTCATGCATGCTTAGCTTAAGGAGAACGAGTCATTGAAAACTCAAATTCGATTCTACAAAGGCAAAGTAAGTAAACTCCAAACTGTAGGCTATTGAGTGCAGGGCAGACCTAAATCATAGCGAGAACTCCAATAATCAAAGAAAGTGTTCACCTACAGTCTGATGCCTCTCCAAACGCAGAAACGAAGCGCAATGACATGTTAAGAAAAAAATATTCATATTTTCCAGTAATCCAATGACACAAAAAAAAGTAATCCACAGCGATCAGTAGGCCTAGATGCACAGAAAGGGTCGATGTATCTAGCCAGGCCTACGCGCGTCACATTCACCAGCCAGTTCCAAACAGGTGAACAAGGCTTCGCCACTTTGCTGGTTAAACAAAGTGGGATAAAATGTCCAAAATCTATACACAACGCAAAATCAATTAGTAAGCTGACAGGACATTTATATACATGACATTTAGGCAACCTTTTATTGCAACATTGGCACGGCTAGATGTCCATACTAGTGCAACAGTAATTTTCATTTTTTGCGTCCTGCATGCCTCGCCAGGCTGGCTGTTATGTCGCTTTCGATGTGAAGGATCGCAAAAGAAAACTTATTTTTAAAATATCTGGTCATGCCAGACGTATTTCACTAATTTTTGAAACAGTGCAATTACCCGTTTCCACCGGGGCAGTGCTCCCCTGCCCCCAAACTCCGCGTGTGCGTTTCCTCTTCCCCTGTTCTTCCGACATCGGTTTTCTCGCTTTCTGGCTCTTTTCGCCGGCTCTGCCATGATGGATGTCTGAGAAACTCCATCGCTACCTTGTTCTAGCTGGTGCCTGGTGTGTATGTGTGTAGTGCAGTAAAGTCATTTGTAACATCGTGAGACCGCGAGACTTTCTGACTCAGAGGCTGCCGGTTTTTCCGCTCACAGACGCTAGGGTGAAGCGAGACGGCCACCATTCAACCCGGAAAAAGTCTTATAACCATTCCAATGACTCCGAAGCTGTTAAGTTAAGGTAAATTAAGCTAAAAATTTAGTAATCGTCAATGATATCAGCAATGAGTACCTAAAGAGGCCGAGGCAAGAGAGAGATAGACAGACACACACACACACACACACACACTGGCCCTCCATTGAGGGAGTCTGCAGAGGACCACACATACACACACACACACACACACACACACACACACACGCCCTGAGAGATGTGTCCTCTCCTCTCAGCTCTTGTACAGTAGATTCAGACAGAGCTGTTAGCCAGCGGCTACATTATGTGCTAACCACAACGCTACATGCCACTCTGCTCAGCCTCGCCGGCCTGTCTGAGGTGATTGGATCTGACTGGTTACACCTCCACCCTCGCCGCCCCTTTAGAAACGTAGACCCCGTGTTTGGTCCTTACGTGATGTCTGAGTGAGGGGACTTAACCGGGAGCAAGCAGCAGCGGCGCGGAGAGGAGGATGGGAATGCGTGTGATGGAGACCTCTTGTCTGCCGTCTTTAATGAGGGCAAGCGTCCTTACCCCCCAGATCTCCACTCTCAGCCCTCAGGGGCTTCTCAGGCATCTGACACACACACACACACACACACACACACACACACACACACACACACAAACACACATAGTCTCTCTCACACACACTGTTGCCACGGTAATTGGGATTAGTTGGCATGTTGCGGAGTGAAAATGACAGAAGCTGTCACATGTCAGGAGATTCACCCCTGGGGCCTTGTGTGTGTGTGTGTGTGTGTGTGTGTGTGTGTGTACAGTAACTCACACAGTTATTTGTACCGCAGCGACAGAGCAACACATAAGTCAACTCTGTTTTATGAGTTTATTTTCATTTATTTTATGACTTACCTAACAGAAAATAAACTTAAACAAATATAAAACATCTAACAGTATTTTGCCACAACCATCATCCCTATGGCTGTAAATGGGCCTTTGGATGTATAGTTCACCAATGCATGAAACATTATTCTGTATGACTAAGGAGGTGTTTGTAGAAGAGGATTTGAGGAGGTGTTTGCAGAAGAGGATTTTTTTTTTTGTAACAGTTTTGTGCAAACTGCTGTAGCTTTGACGGGTGTCTAGACATTTGTTGTACATCATCGCAGTAAAAGCTGACATTTCAGAGTTTATTAGACTCTACTTACCTCCCTGCACATACAGCATATAAATCCTTTGTTGAAAAGAAAGATGTGTTTACTGAATCCAGATTCAGTAGGTGTTTAATGCGCTGACTTAAGCTCAACCCACCCATTGGCAACATCCCTAAGAAATCGTAAACAAACTGAGGATAGGTGATTGCAGATAAGATAGAATTTACTTTGATTTTAGACAAACAAACACAAACACTGGCACTGGTAGCTGGTAGACTCTGTCGCCCAGGTTGTACTGTGCCTCCTGCTTCAGGTAACACCCAAATGAAGGTTATC
>NC_063196.1:7575457-7585457 GCF_017589495.1 Alosa alosa
TGAGTCATGGCTAGGTGGGGAGCCAGCTGCTCTCCCCTCCATGAGCTGAATCCTCCCAGACTAGAGACACCTCTCTGCCCGGGACACTGGGGAGGAGATGATGAAACCTAAGCTCTGTGGTTCACAGTTACAGTGAAGCCCATAACTTAACATGCCTAACAAGATCTAGCCAGTATCTTTTCATGGACAGCAAGAGTCCGCTTTGTTCGTTGTTTTAAAAAGGCTACGTTGTTTGTTGCTGCTACCCATGTTATCTCCAGTGGTGACTGTTTAACTTACACAGATGCGCACACACAAGAATGAGCGCTCACACCACTACCCCCTAATGCTATGCCTCTTTATTTGATAACAATAAATTAAAAAATGTTTCCTATTCTGGGAAATGTTTAGTTTCTTTTTCTTTCGCACGCGGTTCTATGATACCGTTTAATTGTGCCAGAAATTATCCGCGGACCAGTAATCGCCTCGTCGAGGAGGCCCTAACCCTGCAGATCATAGACAGAGAACGCATAGGCCTACTGTATGCTTTGGGTAAAGAACACTTTGCATTTCCAGTGTACACGGAGAATGACAGTGTCTTGGAGCGGCCGCACCCCCCGCAACTCCACTTCCAATGTCACAGATTCCGACAGATACGCCCGACACTTCTGCTTTTTTTCTGGTGGTGGTGGAGTTGACCGGACATCTGAGGCTTCAGACGTTACCAATTTATCATCATCCATCGCGTCTGGCCTCTGAAAAAACTTTTAAGGCTAGTCTGTCTGGGCCTGGCCATGTTTGAACCGCCTCACTCATTTTTGTTCGTTGTTTAACATGGACGTTTTAAGCGTGCGCTTCCTATTTGAAATGCAGCATAGGCTATGTGTGTTGTTTAATAGCTTACTTTTCAAACGGTAGAGCCTGTTCATTTAAAAACATAGCCAGAGGACGTATAATATAGGTTTACATATTAAAGCTTATTCTCAAATTCAGATTGCGTTAGGGGACGGGATTATTAGCCAATTTCAATTTGACCGGAGAGATTTAATTTTGTCGGACATTTCATTTTTTTTCCGGCCAATGTCCGGTAATTACCGGACAACGGAAACACTGGCGCATACATACATACATGCACGCATCCCTGTGTGTGCACACACTGGGTTTTTTTCCCCTCTTGGATAAATTAACCGGCAAATGGAGTCCATTCTGGAGGTGTGTGTGTGTGTGTGTGTGTGTGTGTCAGTGTGTGTGACCTCAACACACGATACAGCATTGTGAAAAGAGAGAAAAATATAGCATCCCTTTTCCCATCTGCATCCCCCCTCTCTATATATCTCTCTCTCCTCTCTTATCTCTCTATATCTTCACCCCCCTCTCTGGTCGCTGCTCTCTGCAGTGCCGTTAGGAGCTCGTGGAGGTAATTGCTCTTACCTCCGTGCTGTAATGGACGCCGGATGAAGTATTGACCGCCTCTAGATTTTGATTAAGGGGCTGTGGGGCAGAATGTGTCTTAATGAAAGTCTGGTATTAGCATTCTCCAACGTGCATTTGCCACTTACTCGCACACACACACACACACACACACACACACACACACACACACACACACACACACACACACTCTCTCTCTCTCTCTCTCTCTCTCTCTCTCTCTCTCTCTCTCTCTCTCTCTCTCTCTTTCGCACACACACACACACATACACACACTGTCTCTCTCTCTCTCTCTCTCTCTCTCTCTCTCTCTCTCTCTCTCTCTCTCTCTCTCTACACACACACACACACACACACATACACACACTGTCTCTCTCTCTCTCTCTCTCTTTCGCACACACACACACACATACACACTCAAACACTTACACACTTCATCTAGTTGGCAGCCCACTTAATGGCCCTGCTCATCGATTAACAGTTGCGATGTGTTTTATATTTCCATTTCTGCTGTGAGCATAGTTGAGTGTGTGTGTGTGTGTGTGTGTGTGTGTGTGAGAGAGAGAGAGAGAGAGAGAGACAGAGAAGGGGCTTGTTTATTAGACCAGTTATGAACTCTCTCAAACGAAAAAGGTCAGCAGTAATCATTTGTGATTTGGTCGGCGCAGATCTGTAATGCCTTGGACATGTGTCCTTTTAAATGCGCCGTTAGCCACTGCTGGGTGACCGATAGTACGGCGCCGAGCTTGGCCAGCTAATGGAAATGTCTCGCCCTCAGTCACTCCGCTATGCAAGTGGATGTGTAGGGAAAGGCTGTATTAGCATGTGAAATGGCATCAGAGTTCTTCTGAATAGCTTTTAGCTGGACTGAGTGCGTCAGGTGGAGAGATGATTAAGTCTTCGGACTTGGAACCGGAGGGTTCCCGGTTCTAACCACGACCAGTAGGAACGGCTGAAGTGCCCTTGAGCAAGGCACCTAACCCCTCACTGCTCCCCGAGCGCTGCTGTTGATGCAGGCAGCTCACTGCGCCGGGATTAGTGTGTGCTTCACCTCACTGTGTGTTCACTGTGTGTTTCACTAATTCACGGATTGGGATAAATGCAGAGACCAAATTTCCCTCACGGGATCAAAAGAGTATATATACTTATATACTATACCTCAGCGAACCAGTCGGAAACATTTTGTACGTTTAAACACCAGTCGGTATTTAATTACATTTTTAGAAGTGATATGTCAATGAATCTCTCTTCATTGACCAGTGGGGGTTTGTCTGAGTGAGTGAAGGGTGAGTGTGAGTGGGTGTGTGTCTGTGGTGTGTGTGTGTGTGTGTGTGTGTGTGTGTGTGTGTGTGTGTGTGTGTGTGACAGACATTAGGTGATGTGTTTAGGAAGCACACAGGTTTACAAGTGTGTGTGTGTGCGGAGCTTGGAATGATTGGAATGTGTGTCTGTGTTTGCATATTGTATGTGTGTGTGTGTGTGTGTGTGTGACTAGTGTCAGTGTATCTGTGTGGAGTTTATAAGAGTGGCATAGTGTGTGTTTCTATGTGTCTGTGTAGATAGTGTGTGTATGTATGTGTGTGACTGGTGTAGTGTGTGATTGTGATTGTGTGTGTGTGTGTGTGTGTGTGTGTGTGTGTGTGTGTGTGTGTGGAGCATGTTGGTGATTCATGTAGACAGATGTTCTCGCGTCTACCCAGTCTGAGGGCCAGGTCATGTCAGCTCATTTATCAACGAGTCTGCTGCACCATACAAACACACACACACACACACACACTCACACACACACACACACACACACACACACACAGCTCTCCTTTTTGGAGGTAAGCCTTGTGTTTGAGTGCTTTGTTTTGGATTTTTGTTGGTTTTTGTTTTGGAGTTTTAAGAATGCAACTTGTAACTTGTATTTTAAATGAGAGTTCCTTGCTTTCCTGACATAACCTCCCCTCCTCTCCTCTCGCCTCTTCTCTCCTTTCCTCTCATTTTTCTCTCCTCTCCTGTCCTCTCCTCTCCTCTCCTCTCCTCTGGCCTTAAACATCCATCTCCACAGCAGCAGAGGGCAGAAAAAAAGGAAAAATTGTGAGGGTAATGAGTTATCATCTCAGTGTTTGATTGGCTCCTGTAAGGGTTGTTATTAAATGTCTCCATGGTGATAGCCACTCCTCAACACTGGACCTTGATGATGATGATAAAGCCTTGATCATTGGCCTGTTACAGTGTCACTTTCCTTATTCTTACACTTACACTTACCTGCCTCTCCTGATCTGACCTTTGAACTTTGTTCTTCGGCCTAATAGAGTACAGTACAGTTTTCTCCTTTCCTTTATCCATAACCGCTGAGTTTTGATGTGCTACAGTATAACTTTCCCTACACCTGCCTCCCCTGATAAAGCCTTGACCTTTGAACTTTGACTCTTGATTTTTTTTCTCTTCTCCCCTTTGAGTCCCCTCTGCTGATGAAGCTTTGAACTTTGACCTGTAAAGACTGACAGTGTCTCTTCTTCTCCCTTTTTTATGCCATGAACTGTGAACTTTGAACTCTCCTCTCCCTGTATGCACTGAGAACACAATCTTGAACTTTGTCATTTGACCTCTAACCTCTGTTTTTCTCCCTCTCCTCTGCCCCGTAGACCTTGACCCCCCGATAGTGACCGTGCACCAGAGTATCGGCGAGGCCAAGGAGCAGTTCTACTATGAGCGCACGGTGTTCTTGCGCTGCGTGGCCAACTCCAACCCTCCGGTGCGCTATAGCTGGCACCGCGGCCGCGAGGTGCTCTCACAGGGCTCCGACAAGGGGGTGGAGATCTACGAGCCCTTCTTCACACAGGTAAGAGTGTGAGTAGATCTATTCGCCCCTCACATAGATAAGAGTACGAGTAGATCTATTCGCCCCTCACATAGGTCAGAGTGTGAGTAGATCTATTCGCCCCTCACATAGATAAGAGTACGAGTAGATCTATTCGCCCCTCACATAAGTAAGAGTATGAGTAGATCTATTTCTACCCTCACATAGGTCAGAGTGTGAGTAGATCTATTTACCCCTCACATAGGTCAGAGTGTGAGTAGATCTATTCGCCCCTCACATAGGTCACTGTGTAAGTAGATCTATTCGCCCCTCACATAGGTCAGAGTGTGAGTAGATCTATTCGCCCCTCACATAGGTCACTGTGTAAGTAGATCTATTCACCCCTCACATAGGTCAGAGTGTGAGTAGATCTATTTCTACCCTCACATAGGTCAGAGTGTGAGTAGATCTATTCGCCCCTCACATAGGTTACTCTGTAAGTAGATCTATTTGCCCCTCACATATGTCAGAGTGTGAGTAGATCTTTTCGCCCCTCACATAGGTCAGAGTGTGAGTAAATTTATTCATTCTTTTTCACACAGGTAAGAGTGTGAGTAGATCTATTCGCTCTATTTGCCCTATTACGGTATACTATATACTATAACTACTGTAACACTTCAGATAAACATCCCATTGCCAAGAAAATGCTTACCAGCTCTTGGTGTTGTTTCTTTATTCCATAGTGCTGGGATTATATGTGTCACACACTTCAGCCCAGCTAGGGTGTGTTATATGTCAAGTCAGTAGGGGTGGCACTGAAGCCATAACTACATGGACCCCTCACACACTCACAATGGATCCCCGCCCACCCAGAGTTTGGCTGGTTTTGACTTCAGAAAAGCCAGATTAGCACACAGCCTGAGACTTCTATTTTTAAAGGACTTCAGTTATCCAGGAAGACGCTCTTGAAGGGGTCGTGCAGCAGGGCACATTACAGCTCTGTGTCTTTAAAGTAAATGAGCACTCTTCGCCACACTCAATGCTTTATTAAGACACAGGCACTGGGTAGTTCTTACATAACACCCTAACATCACATACGCATGTTGCAGAAGTCACAGAGACAGCAGGTCCAGACAGCAGTGAGAACACATAAGTAATAATATGTGTTCTGTAGTCCTAAAATGTGTTCTGCGGTTTTTAAAATGTTCCACCCTGTCACCTGTCAGAAGGTCCCCCTATCACAAGGCAATACAGTAGACTCACCACAGGTCCTTTTCTCTATTTGGAAGAGTAGGAGCAACTGGCCTAATATACTTCAACTCAATTTCATAACAGGCCCAGTACACCTCTTACTGTATAAATCTTATAGTAATACATGTTCCAGTGAATACAGAGGATGTGACTGAGTTCACCCTGCAACCTGTATGCATCAGATCCACCAGTTATTGGTCATTACAGACCATAAAACTCTTCACTACGCTTATGGTCTAAATATCTACATGTATTACACTTGTGCAGATACTTTAATCCAAAGTGACTCCCAGCTCAGACTCACACTTTCCCAAGGCCAGGGATGCAGTGGAGGCTAAACGCAAGTAAACACAGTTTACCCACCTCTGACATTTCAGAAATATAGTTTATCCACCTCTTATTAGAGTTTATCCACCTCTGAAAAGAGTTTATTCACCAATTGCAACTTTTATCAATTAAAAATCACACTGTATTATACACATTCACAATATGTACACTCATCAACACTCTAGGGACAATTTAATACCACTGGTATTGTTCTAAACATTGGACAATAACCTCCAGCATCATCAAACATGTTCTGAATGCCTTTTTAAAAAAATCTGATACCGCATGATGCAGTCCACCTTACCGTGATCACAGAATGTATACGTAAAATGAAAAACAATAAACTCCCCACGATGTGACTTCTTTAGCCTACATAGCCTAGGCTATTTGTTACCGTTTCATCGTGGCTTTTGCTGAGAAACAAATAGTTCGCAATAGCACACGCTGATCTTGAATCAAACATTCTTTAGAAAACAGCTGATCAACCGTGTACTTTCACTTTTGAATGAAGTTCCAGTCCTTGCGCAGTAATATGAAAGACGTAAATTAGAAGCACAAAGCCCATTTTCCTTGACAGCGGTCTGTTATACCTAGCAAAGGTCTGTTATGGAGAATTAGCAGACCACCGAACGTTGGGAAGGCCCATTCAAGTGAATGGAGCATTCTGCAGCACTCTGAAGAGCCGTGTAATAATGTAGTTTACCCACCTCTTATTTTACCACTAAACCCCTGCCCAAGGCTGACTGACTTGCTTATTCTTTTGGCTGACATTTTTTATTCAAAGCGACTTAAATACGTCAGTTATTACAAGGGCACAACGGTGGCAGTCTGGAATTGTACCCACAACTTTTCTGACTACTGCTTGCTAGCCGCTTTTTAGCCACTATGCTACCAGCGCCCCAAGCTGTGATGTCGGTGCTGTAAAGGAACATCAAGCACGTGAACCACAGCAACCCCAGGAACTCCGGAGATGTTTCAGAGTCAGGCAATTCTGTTTGTTCCTCCCTAGAGCTTCCCAGGTGGAGGGGGTAATTAACCAGGAAAAGCAGCAGGGTGAGAGAGATGGAGAGGGAGAGGGGGATGAGTAGAGAGGCAGAGAGGGAAAGAGAGGAGTGGGAGTGAACGGAGAGAACGGAGAGGCAGCTATAGAGAGAAATGGAGGGAGAGAGAGATGGAGAGCGACGGAGAGAGAGGGAGGAAAAGAGAGAGGACAGGGGAGAAGAAAGCAGGAGTTCTCTCGTTCTCTCTTCCTCTCTCTCTCTCTCTCTCTCTCTCTCTCACACACACACACACACACACACTCTCTCTCTCTCTCTCTGAGGGCTTTTATGCTCAGGTGCCGAGGCATGGTATTTGAAATCCAGCTTGGAGACGACACCCATAATTAGCCAGGATGCCGACAACACTCATCACACCCCCTCTGGTCTCTGCTCTTTCCTCTCATTCTCTCTTTCCCTCTTTCTCTCTCTCTCTCTCTCTCTCTCTCTTCCACATCACTCCCGCATTGCATTCCCCGCCGTGTTTGCAGACAACAGGCAGATCACATGAGTGAGTGTGAGTGTGTGTGTGTGTGTGTCTGAAGGCCGAGCCTTTGTTTCAGTGGTGCTAAATGCCAGCTTACAATTTCACACTTTAGGGATGGCTGGAGCTGTGGAAAGGAGGGACACCACAGTGCTAAGGGGTGTGTGTGTGTGTGTGTGTGTGTGTGTGTGTGTGTGTGTGTGTGTTTGTCTTTTTTCGTGAGTGTGTGTGTTTGTCTTTTTTCGTGAGTGTGTGTGTTTGCGTGTTTACCTAATGTTCATAAATGTGATAGTCATGTGGGAGCTTTTGAAATTAACATTGACACTAGTGGATGGGGTGTAGCACGCAAGCTGTGTGTGTGTGTGTGTGTGTGTGTGTGTGTGTGTGTGTGTGTGTGTGCTTGCTTGGTGGAGGTGCATGTTAGGGCTGTCACAACTGCATGTTAGGGCTGTCACTCACACATCTGTCATATTTTTCTCTCAGTCTCTCTCTCTTTCTCTGTCTTTCTCCCAGTCTTGCTCCCATCCTCCCTCTTTCTCTCTCTCTCATTCTGTCTCTCTCTCTCTCTTTTTCTCTCACTCTTGCTCCCATTCTCCCTCTCTTGATTGTTCACTTACTGTCTATCCCTTAGTCTCACCCATTTCAACAAATAAACTGTTGAATAAACTGTTTTTCCAAGCGGATACAAGCCTTATCTGAAACTAAACCAACAGAAATGCCTAATTTAGGCTTTTATACGATACTAAACTAACATCAGAAAAGCCTGCTTTAGGTTTTTGTGTGATGCTAAACTAACATCAGAAAGGCCTGCTTTAGGGTTTTATATAATGCTAAATTCACACCCTGGTCATCGGCTTAAGGTCTTTTTATGATGTCTTATGACATCTTACTTACCATAGACAGAGCCCATATGCTCTAATCTGAGTTTCGCTTGGAAGCTCACGCATCAGACATTCCCTCCCAGCGTCTTCAATTACTCCATGCAGAGCACAGTTTTGTGTGTGTGTGTGTGTGTGTGTGTGTGTGTGTGTGTGTGTGTGTGTGTGTGTATGTGTGTGTGTGTGTGCAGTATATGTGTGTATGTGTCATATTCTAATAATATCTCTCTTTCTTCTACTCTTCACCTCTCTCTCTTTCTCTCTTATCCTCTGTCTCTCTCATTCAGCCTCTCCCTCTCTTCTCTCTCTCTCTCTCATCCTCTGTCTCTCTCATTCAGCCTCTCCCTCTCTTCTCTCTCTCTCTCTCTCACTCTCCCTCTCTTCTCTCTCTCTCTCCCTCTCTTCTCTCTCTCTCTCTCTCTCTCTCTCTCTCTCTCTCTCTCTCTCTCTCTCTCTCTCTCTCTCTCTCTCTCTTTCCCATCCTCTCCCTTGCTCTCTCTTTTTTTCCAGTCTGTCTACATATCTGTTTTTCTGTCTTTTCCTTCCATTTACAGAGATTTTAATTCCAGTCGGTTGCCCCAGAAAATATCAGTGTGCTGGACCTGTAGCCGTCATCCAGAGCAACGTGACAGAGGGAGAGAGAGAGAGAGAAAGGGAGGAGAGCGATGGAGAAAGAGAGAGAGGCTCGCCAGGCGTCTAATAGAATTATGTTTGGGAGTTGGCGAGGAAGGGAGGAGTTGGGGTTGATCTGTACAAAATGAACGAGCTGAATGGTCATTCTTCAGAGGACTGGCACAGAGAAAACTGTCTGATCTTCTAATCTTTTTTTTTTTTTTTTTTTTTTTTTTTTTTGGGGTTGAGTTGAATAAGGGAGTGGGGTGGGGACAGTGAGGAGGAAAAGGGGAAGAGTCGGATCAAAGGGAATCGTCCGAGCCCGTCGGCTACAGTCGCCATCTGCTCCCAGATCCGGAGCGCTAAATGGCCATTCAAAGCTGAGTATTCCGAGGCCCCCCGCCGTGTTCTTCCCATTCCGCCACGCGGCGATAGGGTTCCTGTGACCCTTCTACAAAGCGGTTATCATTTTCACAAATTAAAAAACGCCGCTCCCCCGTCGGCTTGGAAATGAGTCTCTGGTCTCCACCAGGCTCTGGTAAATACAATACGCCCGGCGCTAATTAAAACGCATTGAGACGCGTCGAGCCAGAGACGGAGTACCATTGAGCTGGGCTCACCAGAGCCACTTCTCCTCTCCCATGAGAAGCCCACTCAGCAACACGCACTCACATTATCTTGTTTTTTGATTTCAAAGAAACTTCTAGACCACATGCATGTAGGAAATGCAATCGCAGGCCAGTTGTTATGACTGGCTCAGAACCACATCAAAAAAGAGGGAGACGGACAACAATGGTCAACCAAAATATATTTATTCAAAAGTCATTAAAAATAATAAAGAACTGCAGTCTGAAAAATAGGATGTCTAGGGGAGAACATGTAAGGGAAGAATGTATTGTGTAATTGGGGACAGAGAAAGCTGGTGGGAGAGGAGTGCCTAATGGAAATGCCCCTAACAGAGAAATGACCTACACAGAGAGAGAGAGAGAAACAAGCCCATACATAGCCAAACTCCAGGTGTGTGCCATTAACCAGTGCATTGAGCAAGGCCTGCACTGTTGGAGCATTGGCTCAACCAGACATGAAAAGAGGACACAGAGGGTCGGATCACCACTTAGAATGACAAGTGTATTCAATTGGTAGAGTTATTGTCTTTATGATTGTCTCAACGTTGATTACATATTCTAGTCTCTGTTGAGACTGTCCTTTTCAT
>NC_063196.1:7590457-7600457 GCF_017589495.1 Alosa alosa
GATGCAGTGTGTGTGTGTGTGTGTGTGTGTGTGTGTGTGTGTTTAAGTGTGTTTAAGTGTGTGCGTGAGACTTTGCGTGTTTGTGTGTATGTCTGTGTGCAAGATCACAATGAGTAGTTGTAGTAGTGTGCACATCCCCACCGGTAAGGTGCAACAGGGCAAATGGAACTAGAACTCAAAAAGGATGAAATGCCGCACTCTGCTAAAAACTCTCATACATTTATTGTGTGGTGCAATGTTTCAACCCGGCTGGGTCTTCCTCAGGCAAAGGAGTGTGAGGAGTGCGGGCAATTTCTACCTTATTGTGCTCAAGATCATGCATTTATGCTAAAACCAGTGCCTTTGTGAAGCAGTATTTCTCATCCCTGTGTCTTAAGAGGCGCTCTGGTCGCTGGCACTGCCAGGAAGTCTGTCTCTTGGCTCGCAGCCATTAACAACATAAGCGCCGCTGGCCCACAGCACAACGCTGGCGCGCATGGCCTTGCGCTGCTCGCTCGCCGCTCCACGGCTCGGCACCGCGCATCTCACTTCGGCAGATGGCGGATTTTCACCCCGAACCTCTCAACAGCCCGGGATGCCCCGCAGCTTGGCGCAGGCCTCCAGCATCCCAGCATGCACCTGGCACTCCACAAACCCTTCATCATGATCCCTTTTTCGGATTAGGCAAGCGAGGCGAGGAGAGGGTAAGAGAGAAGAGTGGAGGGAGGAAAGGAGAACAGAAGAGAAAAAAGGAGAGAGGAGATCAAATGAAAGGAGATAGATAGGAGATGAGAAGAGAGGGGAGGAAGAAGAGGAGAGAGGAGGAAGAAGAGGAGAGAGGAAAGGAGACCACAAGGAGATGTATTTTTTGGAAAGATGGACCGAGGAGGGGTTTTTTTTCCCGCTGATATGAGGCCCTTCAGATGGTGGCGTTTGGCTGTGGCGTCCAAACCTGAGGCCATGGACTCTAATCCGCATCACCCAATGAGGGTTGCATGGCAGAAGGAGTGTGTGTGTGTGTGTGTGTGTGTGAGAGTTTGTTTGTGAGTTTGTTGGAGGGGGTGGTGGTGGTTCTGCATGACCCAGGGCGGTGTGGGGATCTGGGTTGGACCGGACGGAGCCAGGTCTTCATGACAGGACGGAGGGCCTGGGCAGTGGGGGGGTTGGTGGGGGAGTGTCCATCTCCATCTCCCCTCTCTTCTCCCCAGAGCCATGCAGGGGAAGCGCATCATCACCTCTCGTTCCAGCCCGCTGTCGCTGCTGGCAGAGGTGGCACACGCATGATCACAACAAACAAAAGAGCAAAAATATAAACAAAAACAAAGCAGGAAAAACAGACGAAGCAGAACGAAATGCCACTATTGTTGTACTGCATTGTTTGTTAGAGATATAAAACTCAACATCACCCTCTCAATCCCAAACCCAGCATCGCACACACACACACACACACACACACACACACACACACACACACACACACACACACACACACTGGAGCTTACTGGGCCTTTGAAGGGCTGTTGAGGCAGCTACCACACGTGTAAAATGTCTTATCAAACCTCTCCCTCTACTCTGCCATGCCTGATATTCCTGGAGGAGTTTCCCTGATGACTCAACATGCAAACACACACACACACACACACACACACATGCATACACTTCCACAAATGAGACATCATGCATTCCTGTCAGATAAGCCATCCCCTCTCCCTGTAGCCTGCTGCTGCTGCCTCCTGCCTGGCTCAGGAGGGACGTCGGTGGTTTTATTGCATCACAGCACACCTCCACCTCCCGACCCCCCACCACCCCCACCCCTGCTGGTGTTGCCAGCGTCTGGGCTGCTCACAAACAAAAATAACAAGCATCCGACACAAACAAGAACAGGCAAACACAAACACACAAACGCAAGCGTGTCGGCTCATCAAATGGCCTGCGCGTCGAGGTGTGAGATGTTAAATAATCCTGTGTGAGTAAACTTAAAATGGCTCTTGTCAAATTCGGTTTGGAGGAGACAGCAGGCTCCGAAGTGCATACATTTGCTGACAGGTGGTCCCACACACACACACACACATATGCATTCATATGTGTGCACAGTGTGCATAGACACACACAGATACACACATAGGGTTCATACACACACACACACACACACACACACACACACACACACACATGCACACACACTTCAGGCAGTAGATTGAGGGTCTGGCGGAGATGTGATAGAATGAGGTTGCAGTGCATGCTGGGAAAGGGCATAACCCTGATGGGGGATTGGAACAGTGGTCATGTTGTGACATGCAGCACGTCATTTATCTCGTCCCTCAAGTAGGTAGTGCACTAATAGACCATGTGTGTGTGTGTGTTTGTGTGTGTGTGTGTGTGTGTGTGTGTGTGTGTGTGTGTGTGTGTGTGTGTATGTGGGTGATGTGTGTGTGTGTGTGTGTGTGTGTGTGTGTGTGTGTGTGTGTGTGTGTGTGTATGTGGGTGATGTGTGTGTGTGTGTGTGTGTGTGTGTGTGTGTGTGTGTGTGTGTGTGTGTGTATGTGGGTGATGTGTGTGTGTGTGTGTGTGTGTGTGTGTGTGTGTGTGTGTGTGTGTGTGTGTGTGTGTATGTGGGTGATGTGTGTGTAGTGTGCAGGAAACAGTGGGCAGAGGAGAGATCCCCCCAACTGTCAAACGTCCCCCCATCCCTCTCTCCCACTGGTGGACCCGTACTACAACCCCCATCTTTGTCCCCTACACCCCCCACTGCACCCCCCTCCCACCCTTCCCTCCCACTGGTAGATCCGTCCATCTTTGTTACTGTTTCAGCAGGAAGTCAGATCAGCTGACAGCCATCTGTCTCTCTCTTGAGCACTAGCAATCCCTATCTTATACTCCACAAACCCACAAACACACACACACACACACACACACACACACACACACACACACACACACACACACACACACACACATACAGGAAATGCCTGCTGTGATCACTCTGTTGGAACCCGCAACAGAACCAACAACGAAGGATAGACAACACGGGACATACTTTCGACCCGTCACTAAAGGGCTGTGCTGCTGTTAGAACATACTCTCGACCCGTCACTAAGGGGCTGTGCTGCTGTTAGAACATACTCTCGACCCGTCACTAAGGGGCTGTGCTGCTGTTAGAACATACTCTCGACCCGTCACTAAGGGGCTGTGCTGCTGTTAGAACATACTCTCGACCCGTCACTAAGGGGCTGTGCTGCTGTTAGAACATACTCTCGACCCGTCACTAAGGGGCTGTGGTCCTTTTAGAACATACTGTCGCATTGGTAGATCAATACTCCTTACTGCCACAACAGCTAGCTGTCACTCACAGCACACCTGATGATGTTTAAATGACAGGTCTTATTCTATATTAACTGTATATCCAGTTATCTTTTCCACAGCCATGGGTTTGTAGGATGCAAATGATGCACAGTCTGTAGTATTTACTGTCCTTTGGGAGTCGAGCAGGATGTTTTGAGTACAGCAGGAGTTACACATGACTGTTATACCCTCCACATCTACAGATGTGAATCAGAGAGCTGTGAATACATCTGCAATTTCCGAGTTTAAGAGCTTAAGGGTGTAGACTACAGAGGTAACAGACACCGAACTCAGACAACAGCGGAGACAGATTGCACTCTCTGCAGTATTGTGCAAATCTCACAAACCTTTTGTTCAGTTTCACTGACAGTTGTACAAGTATAATAATTATCTCTATCCCTCTCTCCCTCTCTCCCTCTCTCCTTCTCTCCCTCTCTCCCTCTCTCCTTCTCTCCCTCCTCGCTCTGCTCTCTCTTTATGCCTTCCCCCCTCTCTCTCCTTCTCTCTCTCCCTTTCTCTCCTTCTCTCTCTCTCTTTTCTATGCTCTCCCTCACTCTCTGTCTGACTCTTCTTTGTGTATTCTCTAGCATGTATTCCTTTTGTTCGAGCAGATCTCTGCTTCCCTGGGGAATCGCTCTCCTGAGAGCTCGTCTACATCTCAGGAGCTCGTCAGATGGAGATCAGCCTCTCTTCCATTATTTCAAAATTGTTTCTCCATTTCCAGTCCGTCGGAAGAACTCACGCTGTTCCGTTTGTTCATTCCTGTGATTTCACAGATAAATACATAACAGGAAGACTAGGAAAAACTCTGGCCTCAGAAATGTACAGTCCTCTAGTTTGATCTTTTATACACAAACACATACAACATACAAACAAACAAACAAACAAACAAATAAACCAATTTATCATCTTGTGTTGATTTGTTCAGGAACTTTTCAGAGGCTAAATTGATTATTGAGGATGGAACCTATTTTTTTCGGAACTTCATTGCACAACTAACCTTTTTTGTCATGCAAACTCTAGACTCTAGCAGTTTCACACTGACATTATTTAAGACTGACAGCCAATAACCAAAATGAAAGAGAAACATTATTCTAAGATTGTTATAAAATAAAGGCTTTAAAGTTAGATTGTGATGCCTCTTAAAATAAGTGACTGTGATGTGACTTAAAATAAGGAGAATAAAGTCTCTGACATGGTTGAGTATGGTATGCCGGTATTGCACTGGTATGCCGGTATTGCTCTATGTAACGTTTGACCCTTTTTGTTGGTTTTTAGACACATTGGGCACCTCCTTAGCATTAAATGGGTATCTGAGTAAATGGGAAAATGGGTTGATGAAAAAGGGTATTCCTGCACAGAGCTTTGTGGTGGTCCCCAGGCTGCCCCTACATACACAGTAGTTGCTTCTTTAACAAGTTGCTTCTTTAACAGGGCCCCAGACTGTGTTAGCTGAGCCTGGTGTATGTTAAGTGACACCAGGGGGGTACCCATTACTCTATCACTGAAGGGTATTCACTTTATGAGCTATAAAGCCCTCTGTGTTAATGAGACTCATTGATCTGACAGATGCTGTAAAGGGTCCAGCCAGGAGGCGTGCGTCTGAGGTCTCATCGCCGTGGTGATGGTGTATGGTGTTTCCCCTTCTCTTTCCCTCTTCTCTGCCCCAGCTCAGTGATGGAGAGCAGTGAGTGGGGAGGATCCGTCTTGTGAAAGCCATTCGCTGAATAATTCATGCTGAATGTGTCTTGTTGAGTGTGTGTTAACTCGTCCTGCTCTTCTCCGGTAAGAGCCGCACCGATGCTTTTAAACATGGCTGCTCCGCTTGTCCTCTGCGGTCCTGTGTCCACCTACAAATATAAAAATCAGGACAGTACAACTCCCCCACTCCAGTTGGATTTCACGCTACCTAGTAAGCCACTTACACCCCACCCCATCCCACCCAACCCCACCCGACCCCATCCACCACCCACCTCTCTCATTATCCTTACTGTGCTGCGTTGTGTGAAAGTCTCCTTAGATAACGCAGGTGAGACTGGTCTTCTGCAAACTCCAACCCAAGATGCACAATATTATCCTCAGAACACACTTGTGCAGAGATGCTCACAGACAAAAAAAACAAACAAACATGCAAACTGACATTACATAACAAAACTTCTGGAATTTGCACAGGAATACATCATGAACCCAGATACATCCAAAGGCCACGACATTTGTCTTGGTATTCTAGATCATAGATTATAGATATTCTAAATATTATTCTTAGTGTTCTCAATGATCTCTGTTCTTACTAATCAAAAAATTAGCCCTGGGTGAAAAGAATAAAATCACCCATGAACACCAACATCTATTAGAACATATTGACCCTATTGACCTGCCCTTCTGTCCAGTGGCCTTCTAAATGGAGAGGCTTACATACATGGAAAGGGCACAACTGACTGCAAACAAGACTGCAAAAGAGTGAATCATAAATGTTATGGTTATTGCCACAATGTTTTTTTAAACAACCTAGTACACAAACAGCTACCAGAAAAGCACCCAAGCACATACTTAACACACAGTATGAAAGCCACTAATGTGCAGTTACATAACAGTAAAAATGGTCTTTAATTTTATGTTTTTCCCTTACAGTCATAAAAAAACATGCCTTCTTTTTTTGGCCATAACGTCACCCCCACAAGGCATTTAATGACTCAGAATGGAATTCAGCCTCCATAGGGATATCTGTGTCTGTAAAACATGGGTCTGGTTAGGGTGGAAGACTCTTAAAGACCAGCCCTCCTGTGTGTGTCTCTTAGGAGGCATGACGGTATGGGTCTCTTAGTTGCCCACTTTGATGTGTGTGTGTGGTGTGTGTGGTGTGTGTGGGTGTGTGTGCGCGTCTTGTCGGGTAATGCTAAAGTTCTGTTTGCAGTCAGTAGCCTCATGAATGATTGAGACTGGACTAGGTCTCTGCCGCTGCCGATTCATGTCCCGCGTCGGGAGAGCAAAGCAAAGTGAGTCGAGGGGAGGAGGTGGGCGAGCGACACAGAGGCGACTCGAGGCGGAGGAAGAACACACACACAGACACACACACACGCACGCGCGCGCGCCTCGCTGTCCCCTCAACGCTCGGCAGACGCCACCGCTCCGCCCTGCCGTCGGGGGCGCAGGTTGATGGAGGACAGAGCGGGTGGGGGGGGGCTCTTTGATCTTTCATGTGATCCGGAGAGCTCGTCGGGGAACAGCTGCTACTCTCCCAGGAGTCTCCTGTTCTCCTCTCCGCCGGACTGAACCGAACCGCCTGACCCGCACACACCGCTCATCATCGCTCTCAGTGGAGCAGAGAGCCCAGCTGGCGTCCAGGCCGAGAGCCGCTCCTTAGGAGCAGAAATGGGCGATGTGTACTTAACATTATATCACCGTATTTCATGGTATTTTTTTATGATGACGATATAAAGAATCTAAAAATGATTTTTCTTAGGCACAAATCATATCACCTTGCAGTCTTGCAGAGAAACACACAAAAGTCATTTTAATTTAAATTCAAATTCAAAATTGAAAGGAAGAACATTTTGTCCAAAACATGGAGACATGTCGGGCTATCTCACTTGAAAGAGAGAACAGGCCCACAGCGCATCTCACGTGGAATGAGAAGTATGATAGGCCGTTCTCCTGTTGATCGCGTGTTTTAAAACAATAGACAGGCTGGTCAGGAATTACCTGGTAACTGTTATTATTACAAACTCGATTAATCTGACTCCATTTAATTAATAATTTGTATCACTATTCAATTACCAAGTAACTCGTTTATCAGCTATGGAAGAGCGTGGCATGGCATACTACGAGAATTGAAGTATACGATTGGTAGGCAAATGAACAATTTATTAGGCATTAAGCCTTGGTGGTAAATGGTAAATGTAATCAATATAATTTCAGTTGAATATAAAAGTAAACTCACATAGTCTACAGTAACAAAGTAAAATAACAAAGTAGCAAACAGTAACAAAGGAAACATAACCAATTCACAGAGGTAAACTTAACAAGTTAACAAGTTAGAGATTTCAGAGGTAACCATCAGAGTAGTTGCTGTGGTGGATTTGAGTTTTGCTGTATGCTAATTAGTTTAGCTTGTCCTCCAGTGTAGTGGAGGAAAGTCCTTTGATCAAAACACAAGCAGATTATAATTTCTCCTTTGACACAAATCTTAGAGTTCAGATATTTTCCTGTGGTCCCAGGTAGACCCAGGATTGAATTAAGCTCTCAACAGGGTGTCGAGATAGGAGGCCAAATGGCCACCGGAGCGGGGCTGTTGAGAATCTTGGCCATGGCCTGGCCGCTAAGACAGAGATAGAGAGCAACAAGTAATTCTTTAGAAATGCAAAAGGTTTAGCTAAAAGGCTGGTCCTTACCTTCTTCCTTGCCTACAGATTATAGTTATATGGTCTCTTGTAAACACGTCCCTACAATCCAAGAACCTAACAAAGAGCGTGTCATGTGAGAACGGTGACCGAAATGACCGTCCTTCCAGCTGATTGTTCTGTGGTCACTCAGCAGCCCATTAGCAGGGACAGAGACAGAAATAGGTGTTGACCTCTGTGTGAAAAGCATCAGTGCTCTAGCCTGCACTGCAGAGGATTGACAGTTGCCCTCACCTTGTCCTTGATATGCCGCAGAGAGAGCTCACAAAAGCCACACACTCGTTCTATGCACAAAAACACAGGTCGCTTTCCACACCAACGTCAGATTGGTCCGATAAAACCTTGAGGTTGCACAGAAAAGACTGTTGACTAGATTAACAAAAACATGGACTGCAGCAAAGTCAGAAAAAGGACATATCTTTTTGCCACCATTAATGTGCTGTCTTCTAGGTCAGCCTGTGGCTGAACAGAGAGGCAGTTAAAATGGATGCCTTATCTGAGCAGCGAGTGGCTTTGGATAAAAGTCTTAGCTAAACGGATGAATGTAAATGTGTGTGCGCCTGGTGGATTATGTATGTTCTAATAAGCTCCATATGGTGTTTGTCCTTTGCATTGACTTGTCAAAGTCGTGATGCAGTGTACATTTTCTTAACCAGCCAGACCCGTGCTTCTTCCTGTGCCTGCATTGTCACTCTCTGATGGTAAAATTAATTGGTAAGTGGACTGCATTTGTAGATTTTCTAGTGCTTCACAATTTCATGCCTCACATTCACCCATTCACACACTCTCACACACACACACACACACACACACACACACAAACATACACACACACACACACACACACACACACACACCGGTGGCGGAGGCTGCCATACAAGGTGCCAACCTGCACATCGGAAGCAGTTTGGGGCTTAGTATTTAGCTAATGGTCAGGAGGAGCCAGGCTCAAACCAGCAACCTACAGGTTGCCCAACCACTCCTCAACCACCGGTGTACGTTTCTGGATGGTGCCTCACCTTGGCTTTGGCCTGGTCTTGATCTGGCCCTGGTCCCTTAGACAATCTGACTAAGGGATGTGGCTAATTTCTGATGTTTGAAAAGGTCACAAAAGGGCACCTGACATGAGGCTTTTCTGCATGCCACCTGTGAAGGTAATGAAAGGTAAGGCATGACCAAACAGCAGCCAGATCAGGGCCGGATCAGAGCCACATCAGGGCCAGTTCTGCTGCTGAGTTAGAGGCCGTGTTCTCCATCACGGTAGAGCGCCCACAGTGGCCGTGGCTGAGATGTCTGCTGACATGTGCACAGCCACAGCACTAGCTGCTCCAACGACGGTGCAGGAACACTGTAGAACACGTCACAGTGAATCTGGAGGAACACTGTAGAACACGTCCCAGTGACTGTGGAAGAACACTGTAGAACATGTCACAGTGACTGTGCAGGAACAGTGTAGAACACGTCCCAGTTGTGGGGACAGCCGTGGCCTACTGGTTAGCGCTTCGGACTTGTAAGCGGAGAGTTGCCGGTGCAAACCCTGACCAGTAGGCACGGCTGAAGTGCCCTTGAGCAAGGCACCTAACCCCTCACTGCTCCCCGAGCGCCGCTGTTGATGCAGGCAGCTCACTGCGCCAGGATTAGTGTGTGCTTCACCTCACTGTGTGTTCACTGTGTGCTGAGTGTGTTTTACTAATTCACGGATTGGGATAAATGCAGAGACCAAATTTCCCTCACGGGATCAAAAGAGTATATATACTTATACTATACAGTGACTGTGGAAGAACACTGTAGAACACGTCCCAGTGACTGTGCAGGAACACTGTAGAACATGTCCCATTGACTGTGGAAGAACAGTGTAGAACACGTCCCAGTGACTGTGCAGGAACAGTGTAGAACATGTCCCAGTGACTGTGGAAGAACACTGTAGAACACGTCCCAGTGACTGTGCAGGAACAGTGTAGAACACGTCCCAGTGACTGTGGCCTAAAGCAAGCGTGTGTGGGACGTTTGTTGTTAAGTACTGTACATGTTCCTTTGGCCAATATGTCCAATTGGTGCAGTCGTGACATACCACGGAATCTCCCAGGGGCTGATGGGAGTTCTCTGTCTGTATATGTCTTTTCCCTCCTTCTCTCCCTCCCTCCCTCCCTCGCTTTAATCTGATTATGAGTCACCACGCCACAGGTTTTCAATTTCTCTTTCTCCTTTTCATTCCAGCTGCGCGGCTCCATTTGCAAATAGATAAAAGCACCTCATTTGTTTTTGTTTTTTTTTATCTG
>NC_063196.1:7610457-7627957 GCF_017589495.1 Alosa alosa
AGGCTACTTTCACTTTCTAGAGCGCATTCATTAGGCTACGTAAAAGATGCTTCATACCAAAACAACGATCAGACATTATCAAATGTATCACGTGTTGTCACAAAGACTTACTCCAATTAGAAAATCGAAACCAAAATCATGTAGGTGTAAGTATTCTCTCATTGACGCCTGTAGGAGACAATATCGTTGATCCAATTTTGTAAATTTGCACGTCGTAAAGTTCAATATAAAATAAAGCCAGTCATACAGCAGAACATTTTATTCAATATTTTACACCTACTAAATCATTAAAGTACATTTCAAAACTTTTCAGCAACCGTGAGTCATAACTCGTCCTGACTGAGGCAACCTATAAGCCTAATACGTCCCACTCTGATGAAAATGATTGAAAAGAAACCGTTTGCATGATCTTAAGCTCCTCCGGCCTTGTGCCGTGGGAGAGGCCCATCCCACCTTACCCGGAGGTGGCGAAGGGGCGCCCTCGCACCGGGCCCCTGGGGTCCCGGGCCGGGGGCATGCCGCACCCCCCGCACCCCCTCAAGCTCTGCCACTGCACACACACACACACATTCACATGCACACACACACACACACACACACGTTTCACACACACACACACACACACACACACACACACACACACACATACATAGGGTCGTGCTGTAAGCATTACTAATGGGTGACTGTGAAAAGGTAGCCCCTCCTTTTCCCCAACTCGCCTGACATTCCCGCGACATTTAAACTGACTACCTTCTCCTACACGATCAAACACGCTTACACGCACACACGCACGTTTCAAATGTTTGTAATTACACGCGGTGCCGGCAACCGCGACATCATTCATTAATGCGCGATCGTTATTTACACATCTTTCTGTTACTCACCCAACATCTGCAAACATCATAGCGAATGACGTGGTACCCGTCGATTCTGCTCCATAACCCATTGCATTCCGTTAGTCCATACATTGTGCACACAAACATTAACAATACACTGATAGCTCTTACTTTCACGTCCTGGTCCTGCATCACTTTGTTTCCCCAAGGAACACGAGCCCTAGGGCAAAATTTTATTCCCTGTTTGGGACAGGGAAAAGTGTTGTTTTGAGTGGGGGAAACTATTGTTGCAATATAAAGAGATATTCTGTATTGCAGTGTAATTATTATTTAATTATAAATATATTAGAAGGTTATTATTGTATAATATGGAAACTATGTTGAATTATTCTCCATGTATGTCTGCGATATATATATATATATATATATATATATGTAAGGGATAATGGACGACACGGTGGTCTGTTCACAGAAGTTAATGCACGGTCGAGGTTGTAAAACGACCCCTGACGTGAAGCGGGAGGGCCGTTTAAACCTAAATAGTGCATTAATTTCTGTGAACAGACCACCGTGGAGTCCATTATCCCGCTTATTCCACTGTTGCCACTTCGCGTTGTGTTCATTTCCTGTTACAATTTAAGCGTTTTAATCGCTAAAACTGTCTTGTTTGTAGAACTAATTTCTTCCGACACATATCAACTAATTTCTCAACTCACAGGACAAACTGCCGTTACTAGTTCTAAATGGATGGTTGCTTTCGGCCAAAGGCCAGTCATTAGTTCTATCTCTCCCGTTGTCAAGCGGTATCCCAAGATTCTGATGAACTTTAACTTTGAAACATCACTTTTTTTACTTAGCCTGCTGTCATCCATCTACCTAAAAGCCACCTCAGTCATATGCTACAATGTTGCAATGTTCTGAACGCCTGCATTTTACAGCTCGGATGCAACGTGACAGTTCATTTAAACTTCTGAGTTTTGGCGAATTAATATACAAGTGTGATATGGCCAAAAAAAAATGTATCTACTTCATAGGTGTTACAAATAACATACGGTTAATGGTCGCTCTAAATTATTAGGGACAATGGGAAATTCAACCAAGCAGTGGAATAAATATATATATCGCAGACATACATGGAGCATAATTATATATATATATATATATATATATATATGGTATGATGAAGCATTGTATAGTACAAATGACCCTGTTATATCGGTATTTACCAATCAGAGGTGATAGATGGCTGTATTTAAAGCGATTTTTGCCCTCAGTGTGGGAGTCCTGAGAGTATCAGCTTGCTGAGAGGTTAGATACAGAGTATTGTTGAATTTGCGAATTGTGCTTGAATTGAGAAACCGGTTGGTTGAATTTTGTTTATTTTTTCGGGATTTTTTTTTTTTTGTTGGCGTTGTGTCGGAACACGTTCTTTATAGCACTGTAAATAAATCTGCACTTTTCACCACAATCCACGTTTGCTGTTTGCTGTGTCTTCACCCCATCACCACCCAACCTCACTGTGTCCTTGTCGCCACCATCCTGTGTGGACGTGGCTTGCAAGGCCCATTTTTCACAGTGACTCAGGTCTATACAGTCTCAGTCTTCCATTTCTGAGTTTACCAGGTCATTATCTCCATGTGTTTAATGGGTAGGAGCAACCGACCGCGCTCACAAGCGGCTTTCTCCATAATGAGCGTCCTCGGGCTGATCACCGGCCATCTACTGGTCTGTCCTTTCCTCCTGAGTGGCAATTTTCATTTGTGTTTGTGTGAGTGTGAGTATGAGTGTGAGTGTGTGTTTGTTTGAGTGTGTGTGTGTGTGTGTGTGTGTGTGTGTGTGTGTGTGTGTGTGTGTGCGCGCTTGTGTGTGTGTGTGTGTGTGTGTGTCTGTATACAGGGCAGCTTGAGTCTTTCAGCAGTGTGATAATAGAGGGGGATGATTCTGTATCCATATTGGGATCACTTGGGGTCACACACATAGACAGGAATACAGTTCCTGTATAAAGACAGTTCAGGTAGCCATGGAGAATGAGAATGTGTATGTGTGGTTGTGGTTGTGTGTGTGTGCATCTGTGTGTATGTATGTTTGTGTGAATGTGTGTGTATGTGTATGTGTATGTGTCTGTGTCTGTGTGTGTGTGTGTGTGTGTGTGGAGAGAGCAGACAGGAAATGAGAGGGTTGAATCAAGAAATTACCTCCTGCTGGACTAAATAAAGCACGATACACCTCTTTATAACTTTTATAACTTTTCCTACGTAAGAGACCAGCCCAGGCTTAGTTTTCAGTGCACACACACACACACACACACACAGACACACTTATACACACACATATTGTTTCTTATGTGAAGAGACAAGAAGCAACAGGCTTGGCTGTGTGTGTGTGTGTGTGTGTGTGATTGTGTGTGTGTGTGTGTGTGTGTGTGTGTGTGTGTGTGTGTGTGTGTGTGTGTGTGTGTGGAGGAAGTGAGGAGGCTGGTTTTGGCAAAACAGCTGGTGGAGCGTGGGTGTGGAATCAGAAGGTGATACTGAAGCGTATTCACATTAGATGCTTACTGGGCTGTTTGATGTGAGCGCGCGCGCTGCTTACCCATGATGCCGTGTGACGGGCGATGTCTTCCTTCATTGCGCCGCGCCGTTTCTCCCCTCCCTCCTCGCGAGCCACTCCTCATCCTCCTCATCATTAAGATACTTGTTCCACGCTCACTTCAAATCTGTGCTCAATCACAGACAATTAAAAAGTACCTCAGAAGAGGAGAACGTTGTTCTGCAAAAAAAAAAAAGAACCGTGTGCAGCGATGAACTCACTCTTCCTGCCGTCTCTTCCTCATTATTACTCTGCTCTGCTGAAATCCTCAGCAGCTTGTGATGTCTCGCTAATCTTTAATGCGTGCTGCCTTACTTATGCAAACGACTAGTCAGGTCGCCAGCGGTGGGGGGATTGAAGAAGTCGACTTTGACGAGAGGATCAATCTTCTCATTCTCCACCGAGCTGCTGTTTTGTCTGCAGTGCTGCTCCGTGTGGTGTCTCAGGCTTGAATGGTTGGTCCCCAGCACTACTGGGTGTGTCGAGGTCTGGTTTTGCCATGTCCTGAGTCCACAGGCCAGCAGCCACACACACACACACACACACACACACACATAGACACTCACACAAACACACACTCACTCACACACACACACACACACACACACACACACACACACTGTCTCTCTCCCTGCTGCTGTGGGCTCCATGTCTAGCAGGGAGAGATCTCTCACTCGCCTGCATACCACTCTATGACTCTCCTCTCTTCTCTTCTCTCCTCTCCACTTCTGCTCTTCCCATTTTCTTTCCTCTTCTCTCCTCTTCTCTCCTCTCCTCTCTCCTCTCCACTTCTGCTCTCCCCATTTTCTATCCTCTCCTCTCCTCTTCTCTCCTCTTCTCTTCTCTCCTCTCCTCTCTCCTCTCCACTTCTGCTCTCCCCATTTTCTATCCTCTCCTCTTCTCTCCTCTCTTCTCTTCTCTTCTCTCCTCTCCTCTCTCCTCTCCACTTCTGCTCTCCCCATTTTCTATCCTCTCCTCTCCTCTTCTCTCCTCTCTTCTCTTCTCTTCTCTCCTCTCTCCTCTCCACTTCTGCTCTCCCCATTTTCTATCCTCTCCTCTCCTCTTCTCTCCTCTCTTCTCTTCTCTTCTCTCCTCTCCTCTCTCCTCTCCACTTCTGATCTCCCCATTTTCTATCCTCTTCTCTCCTCTTCTCTTTTCCTCTTTGCTCTCTTGTCTGCCTCCATAACTCCCAACCTCAAACTCCTCACAGTCATAACACTTGCCGCACCTTGCAATGTGTGTGTGTGTGTGTGTGTGTTGTGTGTGTGTCGTGTGTGTGTGTCGTGTCCTGAGCGGTCCGACCCGGCTGGCGTTCTAGAGCCCCATATCAGTCCCTCCTCTGTTCTTCTCTTTCTTAGTCCCGCCGAGTCTGGCGGTCCCGCGGGGCAAGTCACCCCTGGTGGCCCGCGAGGGCGAGACGGTGGAGCTGGAGTGTGTGGTTACAGGAAAGCCCAAGCCCATCCTGCTGTGGACGCGCGCTGACCGCGAGGCGCCCATGCCCGACGGCAGCGCACAGATGGAGAGCTATGACGGCGTGCTGCGCATCGTCAACGTCTCGCGGGAGATGAGCGGACAGTACCGCTGCCAGACCAGCCAGTACAACGGCTTCAACGTCAAGCCACGCGAGGCTGTAGTCGAGCTCATCGTGCAGTGTGAGTACACCCTGGCCTTCTCTGTGTGTGTGTTTGTGTCCGGACTGTCTTGTACAGTATGTGGTGATAGTGTGTGTGTGTTGTTGTATGCAGTTGTCAGCTGTTTGCAGGGTTTGTCCTTTTTTGTTTTTGCACATGTGTGTGTGTGTGTGTGTGTGTGTGTGTGTGTGTGTGTGTGTGTGTGTGTGTGTGTGTGTGTGTGCGTGTTATCCCTGAATTCAAAATGAATTCCTTAATTTATTTATGTGACTTGGGCACACCTTGCTGGGTGTGGAAGTGCTCACCTGAACTGATATTAGTAGAGCGGCTACAAGGCCAATTTGGCAAGAATCGTGCAAATTATGATACAAGCATGAAACTTGGTAGGTATGTTCTTATGACCAATACAATCAAATCTACCTGATTGGCCACTTGAAATGGTGGCCATTTTCCAAGATGGCCGCCAAAAAAAGACTCCAGAAATTGATTTATTGCATAGAATTGACCTAGCAAATTATGATACAAGCATGAAATTCGACATGTATGTGCTTAAGACCAATACAATCAAATCTACCACTTGGCCATTTTTTGAAATGGCATTACATTTTCCAAGATGGCCGCCAAAAAAGACCCCAGAAATTGATTTATTGCATAGAATTGACTTAGCAAATTATGATACAAGCACGCAACTCAACATGTATGTGCTCAAGAGCAATACAATGAAATCTACCTGATTGGCCACTTGAAATGGTGGCCATTTTCCAAGATGGCTGCCAAAAAAGACCCTAGAAATTGATTTATTGCACAGAATTGTCAAAGCAAATTATGATGGAGGCATGAAATTTGGCATGGATGTGATCAAGACCAATACAATCAAATCCACTTGATTTGCTACTTGAAATGCTGGCCATTTTCCAAGATGGCGTCCAAAAAGACCCGAGAAATTTGCAAATTTCAAATGTGCAAATTGCAAATGTGGTGTAAATAATTGTTCACTCTCCTTAAATATGTTTCCATACTGTAGATGATGAAGTGATACATATATTAAAAATGTTCCACAATGACAAATAAGCCACTTATGACACACAAATAGCATGGTGATAACATGCTAATAATGCCAGTTCTTAATGTCAATGGAGGGCGTTGCGTGATGCCACCCCCCACCCCCCCAAACAAATAAAATGGTTATGACATGCTAATAATACAATGACACTAATATGCTAATAACGGCAATTCATGGTTTTCTCGATGTTGCTGTTAAACAAAAGATGCGTGTACACCAGAAACAACCTCAGCTACCAAGTAGCCAAGGTCGCTGAAGAAGCTTTGTCATGAATTCGCTTTTTTCGCTCTAGACGCGACGGTTGCTGTGGAGCCCAGCACTTCGCGCTGTATTAATAGGCAGATGCTAGTAGGGCGTGTTGTCTCTCCTATGTGGGGAGATGGGTGGCTTCCAGTCAAGGTTTTTAATCCCACGTCAGCTGCAGTAACCTTACGCAAAAATGCGAAGGTAGCTGATGTATATCCATGCGTTGCACTGGAGGATTTTGATCAGGACTTTGTTTCGCAGCATGCAGCTAAAGTGAGTGCAGGTGACTCTCATGGCAGCTTATATGTCATTAGTGATCTTGGCAGCAGTGTTGCTAATGGTGACTCTTCGCTGCAGGGTCTTGGACTGGGTGCTATACCCATTGACAGTTGTCAGGTCTCCTCTTATTGGAAGGATAAATTAGTTGACCTAATAAAATAATATGAGTCTGTCTTTTCTTGTCACCATCTTGACTGTGGTGAGGCGCATGGGTTCTGCCACAGGATTACGTTGACTGATGACCGTCCATTCAGATTGCCATATCGCAGATTGTCCCCGGCCCACTAACAGAGGTTGAAAGTGACTTTGGATGAGATGGAGGAGAAGGAAATTATTAGAAAGTCTAGTAGTGAGTACGCTTCTCCACTGGTGCTGGTGTGGAAGAAAAACGGAGACCTGCGGATATGCACTGACTTTAGGTGGCTTAATGCGCGCACTGTGAAAGACGCCCACAACACTCCCCCACCAGGCTGATGTCCTTGCAGCTTTAGGTGGCAATGTGTTTTTCTCCACCATGGATCTCACTTCGGGTTATTACAATGTGCCATTACAGGTACATGAAGATGAGAAGAAATATACAGGCTTTTCATCACCATTAGGGTTGCATGAATATAACCGGCTCCCTCAGGGCCTTTGCAGTAGCCCAGCTACATTTATGAGGATGATGCTCTCTGTCTTTGGCGATCAAAATTTCTTAAGTCTCCTGTGCTATTTGGATGATGTCCTTGTATTTGGCAGGTCTGAAGGGGATGCTTTGCAGCGCTTACACATGGTGTTTGAACGGCTGAAAGAGCACACTTGAAGCTGTCGCCTGCTAAGTGCAATTATCTTAGGAGATCTGTAAAGTTTTTAGGGCATATAATTTCTCAGGATGCCGTGGCTAGTAATCCAGATAAGGTTGAGGCTATTGTGAATGTTTCACAGTCAGATTTGATGGAGGCTGATGGCGTCACGCCATCTGCAAGCAAGATCCGCTCCTTTTTAGGCATGGTGGTTTACTACCAGCATTTCATTGAAAACTGTTCTGTGATTGCGAGGTCACTTTTTGCACTTACAGGTGGGTCTAAGCGACCACGCAGGGGTAAAGGTGTGAGTTGACCTGTGCAGAGGAGGAAGCTCTGCCCTCAAGACTGGTCCCCTGAGTGTGCAGAGGCTTTCTGGGCTCCACAGCAACCGGACGTGAAAAAAGGTTGCACCCATAGATGCAAGTGCTTCTGTTTGGAGCTTTTGTGCACAGCACTATGTGGTTGCACATGTGAATAGTAGATGTAGAGCACTGTTACAGTGATTCAATTAATTCCAAAGGGTGAAATGTTGATGGTGTTTTCTTAGAAACACAATTGAAAAATTGCTCACATTTGCTGTGAAATGGACTGTTATTTTTCCATGCTGAGATACTTACTGCCATATTGTTCTTCTTGGCATCCGAGTTCTTTGCCTTGTTACAGTTACCAACTATGCTCTCTTCTATTGTTCCTCAGTGAGATTTCTAAGATTAATTTAGCCCTTCCAGGGTTTGTAGTCTTTGTACATAGTTAATTTGTGAAACACTGAATCTCAGTTATGTGCCTTTTTGCTTGATTGAATTTCCACTGACTTCATCATAGAAGGAAACAGAAATGTAGTGAATGTTAACATTGATTTGGGCCACATCTGCTAAATTAATTGCAATTAATGAAGTTCTAGTGTCTTATTTGGTGGCCATCTTTAAAAATGGCTGCCATATTACATTTTCAAGTTGCAAATGAGGTGGATTTGATTATATTGCTCTTTAGCCCAAACACACAAAATTACATACTTGTATCATCATTTTCTTGCTCACTTCTGGGCTAAATTCAGTCTTTTGGCGGCCATATTGTAAAATGGCTTCCATTTCAAGTGGCGAGTCAGGTAGATTTGATTTTATTGTTTTTTTAGCACATTCATGCCAAAATTCATGCTTGTATAATAACTTGCTTGATCAATTCTGTGCAACAAATCCATTTCTATGGTATTTTTTGGCAGCCATCATGGAAAATGGCCATCATTTAAACTGGAAAATCAGTTAGAATGTATTGTGTTGGTCTTAAGCACATACCTGCCAAATTTCATGGCTGTATCATAATTTCCTTCGTCAATTCTGTACAACAAATCAATTTTTAGAGTTTTTCATGGTGGCCATTTTGGAAAATGACCGCCATTAAAAATGGCAAATCAGGCAGATTTTATTGTATTGGTCTTGAGCACATACCTGCCGAATTCCACGCTTGTATCATAATTTGCACGATTTTTCCTGCCGCTCTACTATATCTGGTGAGTGTGGAAGTGAAGAACATTTGTCACTGGATCATTTTTCAAGTTTCATAGGACATGGAAATACATGCAAGTAGCATAATGTTAGCCTGTCATTCACAAACCTTCTCAACGTTTCAAGAGAGAGGCATTTGTGAAATTGTCTTTGTACTTTGTACATTTCAAGCAAATTGCAGCAACACTTACTGTAAGTGGCCCAAAAGGTATACTCCTCATTATCCCTCCAGCAAAGTCTGGATTATAAAGTGGTTTTAAAACTACTTTTTTGCAATCTTTTGAACATCTGCCCCAAGCTTACAAATTGTGGTTCCGTCAATGTCATAAGAATAACCGACAGAGGAGTCGCTTTTAACCCAGTGGTTGATTGCCCAGAAAGTAAAGGATTTCAAACAGCTTTCACCAGTTAATTCTGATCAAAGAATTCGAGAACTGCAACCGTGACTCCGTTGCTGTGTACATCAGTAAAAAGAAGGCTGAGATGATGGACAAAGCCGCTGCATGGCCAAGAATATGTTCCAATGTTCCACAGAGTTGTCAGGCGTGAGGAACCACAAAGAAACTTTACAGCGACCCTGAATGTAGCTCTCCTCACAGATAAATGTATTGAAATATTCGAACCTCTGTAAATGAGGTAAGTGGTATTTCTATTGCAAAAGAGCTTCTTACTGTATATAGTGGCAGACTGTTTAGTTAAAAAAAAATCTGTGGGTTTAGTTTCCAAAAAAAATTAAAATAATAAGAAACCAAAATTGCCATGACTGCACATAGTGGTGAGAATGAGCTAACACCCAGCTACAAACCCTTCATACAGACTGGCTACACACAAAGCAGTGACAAACTGGTCCCCATTAAAAATCCTTTGAGACATAGGTGCAGCTCAATCCTTTATTTTAGAAGGAGCATTGTCCAGGCTCTCCAACTAAATCATATTGGATTTTATTGAAGTCCCGCTCCACAAAGTCCAACTTCAGTGTGACCTGGTGACTGCTAGTATCTCTCTGCCAATCCTAGGAGTGTTGTTCATTCTACTGCGTGATCTCAGCGGAGGTGAAAAGTGTGTGAAAAGTCAGTAGCGCCACCTGAGACTGTTTCTGTGGCATTCTCCTCCTGTTGCAGACGAACATGCACAAAAATTCCCAGATGTGTTTCAATCTCGCGCTGTAATCCATGCCAGGTCACAATGTATGGATGCAACTGGAAATTTGTCTCAACTCCTATCAGCCAAATGTTCCTGACTCTGCCGTTGCTGCTAAACCTTTGATATGCAGTAGACCACAGCAGAGACAAAAATGAACAGCTAGCTGTAAAAACTTCCTGTTTCAGGAGAAAAATAGCTTCAACACAAAGAGCTGACCTGCTTCCCATCCCACTCATTAAATCTGCATAATTTCTCCATTGGCTGCTGTTGCCTCAGGGATATTTTCTCCGCAACAGTGTTTTGACGAGGAAGTGTCAACCTCATGTTGTCCCAGATGATTTGAATGCAGTCTTCCAGATTGCTGTGCCCTGTTTCTTGGTATTTTATGCCCCCAACGTTGTCTTCAAGGCAGCGCTGCCTGGAAGGCACTAGGGTTAGGCATGGGTAAAGGTTAGGGTTAGGGGTGGGGTTAGGTTTAGGATTAGGTGCCTTTAAATCAGCGGTGGCAGCGCTGCCTGGAAGACGACGTTGGGAACATAAAACACCATCGAGGGCTGTGCCCTCAGACGAACAGAGTAAAAT
The DNA here is from genome assembly GCF_017589495.1 of Alosa alosa. Lineage (NCBI taxonomy): Eukaryota > Metazoa > Chordata > Actinopteri > Clupeiformes > Clupeidae > Alosa > Alosa alosa. The sequence goes on from NC_063196.1 coordinate 7,621,111, forward strand.
ACTTCATGTCTCTGATGCTTTAGCAGGACATTTGGGTGTCAACAAAACCTACCATAGAGTCCTTCATTTTTATTGGCCTGGACTAAAAAAAAAATAAAATTCCTACATAACATGCAATGTTTGACAGGCAAACTCTTACTGTTTTTAAAGATGCAGATCACATCATTTTAATGTGTGGCCACACGTGAGGGTCTTTAAGAAAGGTGACATCTTTATCAAAAAGAAAGACCTTGAAAATGTCTTTGAATATAAGCTCCGAAATCGAGCTGTATTCTTGTGGTGGTCTCCAATTATCTGGTTTTATTTTTCTAGAAGTCAGTAACGACGACTTTAATTTGATTGTAGGGCAGTGGTGTGCGTCTTTTGTAATCATAAGTGTATGTGTCTGTCTTCTTGTGTAGGCGTTTTTGTGTTTATCTCCCTCTGTCTCTCTTCTTGTCATTCTGTGTGTGTGTGTGTGTGTGCATCCAGCCTTCCCACTACAGAGAAATGGTGTGTGTGTGTGTGTGTGTGTGTGTGTGTGTGTGTGTGTGTGTGTGTGTGTGTGTGTGTGTGTGTGAGTAAGCAAATGACAGATGAAGATGGCATCTTTGTTTGCCTGCCTGTTGTCTTAATGTGTCTATTTCCATTCATGATTGCCACACACACACACATACACATGCCACAGTCCTGGCTCTCTGCCTCCTCTCCACATTGTCTTTTAATTGTCATCTCTCCTCAGCTCTGGGGTCAGAAACTGAGCCTGTGCAATAAAAAAAACCTGCTTATATTTTGTATTAAAAGAAAAATATTTGTAATGGTGGATATTTTAGAATATACCATGAAATATACACAGTATACATTGAAAAAAGTCTGCCTCCTTCCAATGTAGGTTGAGACCGAGTATTTTTGCCTTGAATTCCGAGACGAGACCAAGTAAGCAAAAAAGGTCTAAGACTGGACTTGAGTACTACAACACTAATTCACAATACACACTGCACTCAGACCACATTACACACTGTACTCAGAACAGCTGTGCTGATTCAGAAACTGAGCCTGTGCAGTAAAAACAGAATTTGGAACGGCAAATTTGCACTGGACCGGGAGTCTCTGCCCAAAACAGGCAGCAGAACAGACACGCACATGCACACACACACACACACACACACACACACAGCCACCAAACACCACAGCAAACAACCTGCTGCAGAAAATTAGGGAGCTTCCCAATGTCCCTAACACCCACTGCTCTCAGAGTTCACAATACACACAAAAACCTCTCTGCAGATAGAGCTTTCAATACACACTGCACTCAGACCAGCTCTGATGCCCATGGTTCATAGTGATGGGGACAAGACCGCATATGTCGAGACCGAGTCTTTAAAGGGTCAAGACTGAGTCAACACCGAGACTGTTGGTTTTTAAATGCAGCCGAGACGAAATCAAGACCAAGTCTTTGAGGAGGCAAGACCGTGTTGAGACCAAGTCTTTAAGGATTTGCACTCTGCGCTCTGCTTCTTCTTAAAACTTCCAGAAAATAAGAAATTAATCTAAAGGATGCATTGTGGTTCAAGTAACCAAAGTTAATAATTGTGGATTGCTCACTCATCTTGTCGATTATCACAACCAGATGCACGCATCAGAATGACAGTTGTGTATCTTTGTATCTTTCAATATTCAGTCAATATTATATTTTGTATTAAAAGAAAAATATTTGTAATGGTGGATATTTTAGAATATACCATGAAATATACACAGTATACATTGGAAGGAGTCTGCCTCACACACACACACATACACACACACATATCCTACTGAGACCTCACCCTGTTGTAAAAAGTCCCCCAATCCCCCAAGGCCTGGTGAGCAGGTGGACGATTGATTTACTCAGTGCCAGTCCGTTTGCAGTCCGCTTGTGGTCATTTGTCGAGATAGCGAAGGGGATAAAGGCATCTGGCACTCACAGTCCTGGAATGAGAGGAGGAAATAATTGTTGTTTGTTCTTCACAAATACAAACAAACACACACACACACACACACACACACACATACACACACATTCACACACAGATTTGTGATAGATGTGGTTTGGATCTAGTATAAATACACTTTGGATCTGACTTAGATCACAGTCTGTTGAGTCTGGCACAGATTCTGTTTGGATCTAGCTCAGGGTTTGGCCAGTTTCAGAACCAGCTTGGTTTTGGGCTCTGGCTACCTGTGTTGGCTTGCTCTGGCATGGCCATGGCAGCTCTCTCCAAGGCAACGACTGGACGCTGGGTATGTTTGGAAGCCAAACTGTATTAAAAGCTTGTTTTGTTAATGTACAAAATCCACTCTTGGATGAGTGGATCCAAGATGGCGGCGCTGCATACACACGCAGCGACCTCTCTCTGTCCCAACCGTCACGGTGTTTTGTTAAATTTAAAAAGTGTTTGTCCGAAAGTTTTACGTGTTCGCCTTGTCTTACTACGCCGTACTACAAGTACAGCAGGCAGTTTTAATTGACATCTGCAAAAGCAAGTTTGAAGCGTTCTGGACTTTGCAACAGAGACGCTAAAGGAACTCGGACTACTCCGCCTGCAACAACACCGGACTCGCTACTCCTCCCCCGGAAAGAAAGCGCCGGAAGCGGTGTGCGAGGAAGCAGAAGAGGGCAAGCGCTGAGGCGTCCGGGCCAGGCTAGCGGCCAGCCCAACTCGCCCAGCCATACCATCCATTCTCCTGGCAAATGTACGATCACTGGACAACAAAATGGATCACATACGACTGCTGAGATCAACGAACCGACAGTAAGTAACTGCTGTGTGCTCGTCTTCACTGAGACTTGGTTAAATGACAACATTCGACTCTGCTGTACAACTGGAGCAGCTAGCATGCTATCGAGCAGACAGGGCCATTGTAAAGGGAGGTAAATCACGCGAGGAGGAGGAATCTGTGTTTACATCCGTGGCGAATGGTGCCGGACACTGTAGTAGTATGCAAACACTGCTCACCACTGGCAGAGTTTATGATCATAAAGTGCCGCCCTTTTTACCTGCCAAGGGAAATTACTGCGATTCTGCTAGTCGCAGTATACATCCCGCCTACCAACAACAACAGCGATAAGAACGCGGCTCTTAGTGAACTGTACCAGGCTGTCAGTGAACAACAGACGGCACACCCAGACGGTTTCACCATCTTCACTGGAGATTTTAACCATGCTGATCTAAAAACTGTACTTCCAAAGCTACACCAGCATGTTGATTTTCCAACAAGAGGAGATAACATCCTGGACCTGGTCTACACTACACACAAAGGTGCATACAAAGCCACCCCCCCCCCCCCACATTGGACTTTCAGACCACATCACTGTTATGCTAATGCCCGCATACAGACAAAGGGTAAAAGCGAACAAACCGGTTCGTAAGCAGGTAAAGTGTGGCCTGAGGGAGCCTCCGATGCTCTTCAAGACTGCTTTGACACAACAGACTGGGAAATGTTTAAGCAGGCAGCCACTTACAACAACCGGACAGACATAGAGGAGTATACAGACACTGTAACCTCTTACATCACCAAGTGCATCGATGATGTGACCCACACAAAAAGACATCATCACTTTCGGGCTAACTGGAAGCCATGGCTGACAGGGGATGTCCTCAGGCTGCTGAGGGCCAGAGACAAAGCCTACAGAGCTGGGGATGAAGCTGGCATGAAAACAGCGAGCCAACCTGTCCCGTGGCATCAAGGAAGCAAAAAAGGAATACACTCACAAGATAACCACCCACTTCAAAGACAGCAGGAACTCACAAAGCCTATGGCAGGGCATTCAGGCCCTCACGGACTACAAGCCCGCGCCACAGAGCTGTGAGAGCAACATCCCTCTGCTCAACAACCTGAACCGCTTCTTTGCTCGCTTTGAAGCACAAAACAGCACCTGCCCACAGAAGACCCATCCCCCTCTACATGAGCAGCCCCTGTGCCTCTCTGCCGACAGCGTGAAGAGGACACTTGCTGCTATCAACACCCGTAGGCAACAGGTCCAGACAACATCCCAGGTCGTGCGCTGAAGGACTGCGCAGGGGAGCTTAAGGATGTCTTCACAGACATCTTTAACACTTCCCTGAAGCAAGCCATCGTCCCATCATGTTTCAAAGCTGCCACCATCATACCTGTGCCGAAGAAAACTGCTCCATCCTGCTTCAATGACTACCGCCCTGGACCCCTTCCAGTTTGCATACCGAGCCAAGCGGTCTACAGAGGATGCAATCTGCTCTGCCCTCCACCCAGCCCTCACCCACCTGGAAAAAGAGACTCATATGTGAGATTGCTGTTTATAGACTTCAGTTCTGCATTCAACACCATAATACCACAACAACTCATCTGCAAACTCGACAAACTGGGACTCAGTACCTACCTCTGCAACTGGCTACTGGACTTCCTCTGTCAGAGGCCCCAAGTAGTACGTGTTGGCAACAATACCTCAAGCAGCATCACACTGAGCACAGGGGCCCCCCAAGGCTGCGTGCTCAGTCCGCTGCTCTTCACCCTGCTGACGCATGACTGCGCTGCAACCTACAGCAACAATCACATAGTGAAATTTGCTGACGACACAACTCTGGTGGGTCTCATCACCAAGGGCGACGAGACTCAATACAGGTTGGAGGTCGACCATCTGACCACGTGGTGCAGGGACAACAACCTCCTGCTGAACGTCAGCAAGACCAAAGAGATTGTTGTTGACTTCGGAGAGGTCACACCCAACACCTGCCACTGACCATCGACGGTGCTGTGGTGGAGAGAGCGAGCAGCACCAAATTCCTGGGGGTGCACATCAGCGAAGACCTCTCCTGGACCACCAACACTGCATCACTGGCGAAGAGAGCTCAGCGCCGCCTGTACTTCCTGCGGAAACTCAGGCGAGCAAGTGCTCCACCAGCCATCATGACCACATTCTACCGAGGCACCATTGAGAGCATCCTCTCCCAGCTGTATCGCTGTGTGGGGCGGAAGCTGCACTGAATACAACAGGAAAGCCCTGCAGCGCATAGTGAACACAGCTGGAAGGATTATTGGTGCTTCACTCCCCTCCCTGAAGGACATTTACACCACCCACCTCACCCGCCAAAGGCTTACCAAAATTGTGAGTGATGCAAGTCACCCCGCTCACAATCTGTTTGATCTACTGCCCTCTGGGAAGAGGTACAGAAGCCTGCGCCTCCCGCGACTACCAGACTCACCAACAGCTTCATACACCAAGCTGTAAGGATGCTGAACTCTCCCTCCTCTCCCCCTCCACCCTCAGCTACATAACATCCTGGACATTGGACCCACAATGGCCGCCTGCACTACTCCACTTGCACACTTGAACACTTGCACACTTGTACACTTTACAACTTGGTGTTGTTGTCCTGAAAACACAACACTTCTGCTGCTCTTACATAACTTGCACCACTATGCCACTTTCTTCATTACTCAGGTCAAACAGAACTACCCAAGCCTCTTATTGGCCTGACTTTGCACTAGTTTTTTATTGACTGTCTATGCACAATTTCAACAAAATTTTGCTGCTCTTATTTTTTCATTATTATATGTGCCCTCTTATTTACTTATTTACTTACTTTTTTGTTTACTTGAATGTTATGTTTGTCTGTGGACTTAAAATTGGTAAAATATGTCTTGTCTTCACCGTGGGATAGTGAGAAACGTAATTTCGATCTCTTTGTATGTCTGGAACATGTGAAGAAATTGACAATAAAGCTGACTTTGACTTTGACTTTTTACAGTCAATCGATGTCTGTTAAATATATCTAGGAAATTAGGGAGCTTTGGCCTGTCCATGGACTAACATTAACTTATTGATTAACAGTGTTTTAGCTGTATTTAAAGACAGTCGAACCAGAGCTCATTGTTCTACAGGGCAGGTTTATAAAGTATAGGGTGCCTCTAGGCATTGGACAATGGGAGGCTCAGAGAAAAAAAACAAAAAACAGACTTTTTTTCAAAGGCTTGCTGGGTATGTTTTGGATGTTGTCAAAAACTAGTCAGACACTATTCACAACAGACATCCCTCTCCCACCCATATTCCCCTAACCCTTCTATTGTATTATATAGTCCCTTCTACTATATAACCCTTCTATTGTAGTGTTGTAATGCTGCTGTCCATCCACAACAGCAGCATTACAATTTTTATTTATCAATTATAATAAGCATAAACCAGTGTCTGAAACTGTGCCAAGACGGATAGATACACTGCTGCTGCCGCTGCTTGTGGCTTAGCTAGCATAGCTGCTACTGCTGCCGCTGCTTGTGGTTCAGCAAGGGTCCTCTCCATCTTGTGGTGAAACAAAGTCGAGCAACAGTCACAGATGAAGTGCTAGACAACCCCCCACCCATTTACCTCAACTCCCTGGGATTGTCTTGTGAGACAGCCCACACGTAACACCAAGCTGGTAATGACTCCATCTCATAAGCTAAATTAATGAGATTTTGATGGGCTCTGAAGAACGATTTAAATGAATTTCTGCTCAGAAAGTGATTGTGATTATGTACGGAGAGTGCCGTGTGGCAGAGGTTAACGGCTTCGTTCCAAGCTGAGGGAGATGTAATTGTGAACACACACATACACATCACACACACACACACACACACACACACACACACACACACACACACACACACACACACACATAACAATAATTATCTGGGTCTATTGTGTGTCTTCTTGTCCACATAGACAATAATAGAGCATTGCTAATGCATTTCATGTGTACACAGGTATCAGTTCCTACCAGTTTCTACCTATCAGATTCTTCATTTTGTGAGCGATTAGGTGGATTAAATAAAAGTGATGGGAACAGCCAGTGGGTATGGTAAGTCATTGATTATA
>NC_063196.1:7630457-7672957 GCF_017589495.1 Alosa alosa
GGGCCGACGCACCTTTTGGGCCAAGAGAATAGGCTATATATATAATTTAATTATTTTGGCCAACGATCGGCCCAAAGGAAGGACAATCAGCGGCCCATTGGTTACATTTCAATATTGACACTAGATTGATCCAATAACAGCTCACATCAGGCCCCACCCCTCCAATTTTGGCTCAGAGCCAGGATTCTGTGAGCGCATCAAAAGTTAATCGAAGTTGCCTACACAAAATTGCGGCGGGTGCCGGTAGTGACAATTTTGCAAAATTAACACCAATGTAGAAGCTTCAAAAATGCAATATTGCAAGTAGGCTAGCATATGTCAGCAACATGTTGAAGTTCGTTGAGTTTGAACGAGGACGTAAGCAAGCATACAGAGCAAGGGACAGTGAGCAGGTGGAGAGTGCGAGCCTAGTTGAGGCTACATGATAAGAACTCAGTGGTAGAACAGGTAGGCTGTGACATGCATGCCATGCCATGCTGACTATGATGATTATGATGACTTATTACTTGCGATAATGTAATGATATGGTGATATGGACAGCAAAATAGTGTCAAATCAACGTTAATTGTTGGTCAGATTGATCAGTTTCCGTCAGACGCCCAAAATTCAACATCGATGGCATGAGTGGTGGTTGGTTTCTCAAAGTAGAGAAGGGTTCTATCTTGGAAGGGTTATCATGGTAAAGAAGGACTAAAAGGCTGTAGACTGACTGAAATGTAGGTTACAAAGCGTCACGTCATGCACAAGCCAACTAAGTTACAGTATATATAACCTATACGATAGGCTACTGGAAGACACTAAGATAATTAGTTCATGTAGCTGTACTGTTCCAAAATGTACCAGCAATGTAGATAGGTAGTATACAGTAAATAAAATATTTCCAGCAACAGCCCTGTTTGTGTTGTTTCAGTTGTCCTACACGGATAACTGGTATAAATTACATTAAAGACAATCTGGGTAATTTAACTCTTTACACATAGGCTTCAGTCATTTTTGGTACTGCTGTCAATTGTAGCCTATTGAATAATTTGAAATGATACTTTGAATTCAAGCAGAAACTCTTATTTAATAATTGCTTGTTAGCCTACTTGAATATGGAGATCATATGCTCCATGCCTACCTCTGATCAGTCAGAGAGATAACCAATGAGGCCTACATCTCTTTCAGTGCTCCATGACAGTTGAAAATATATGCATATTTAAGTGAAATGCAAAGATTTTGTATTTAATTAGGTGTGCCCCACCGATTTGAGGGCCGCTTGGGCCAAATATGCCAGGGCCGATTTTTGGTCCCAGTCCGCCCCTGTTTCTGCCTGTATATTTTTTAACAGTTAGCGAGAAACAAGCACTGTTACATTTTTAGTAGCCAGCAAGCAATGAAGCACAGCCATGTTTATGAGCTAGTAATACAATAGGCTTGAGGTATTGCCCTCCTGCATCACCTGTCTTACATCAGGCCCTGATTTAAATGCTGGGCAAAGTACAAAGTCTGAAGTCTAAAGCTTGTTAATATCTATGCAAAATCTATTTAAGCAATAAGCCCCGAGAGGCCGTAGTTTACACTAATTTTAGAACAGCTAAGGGGCGTTGTTAGACACGACGCACAAACAGGTGGGTCAGCTAAAAGCTCTCACGCCATTGATTCATGCACGAGAACTTAGCTCATAGTCTGACTTTGTCCAGCATTTAAATGAGGGCCCCAAGGGGTAATAACCTGGTCACTGGCCTGGCACCACTGATCCTGCTGCTGCTGCTGCTGCTGCTGGAGCCCAATCAGCTAGTGTCAGCTGCTTTTACTTTCTGAAAAGTAAATGTATTGTTGTGTCGTGAATGCTTAACATAAATGGACATTCGGAATATGAGAGAATAAGGAGAAAGAGAAGAGATAGTCCTCTGCACAGTGCCTAACGGCCGAGGCAGTTAGAGGACATCTGTGTGTGTGTGTGTGTGTGGAGTCTGGCTGGGGAATGGAGCTCTCTGCTAAAGCACAGAGGAACAGCCCTGCTGTGAGAACACACTGTTAATGAGGGGGGAGAGAGAGGGGGGGGGAGAGAGAGAGAGAATGAGACAAAACATTCGTAGTAGTAAACTCCGGCCTAGGACAATATGTGTAAGAGAGAAAGTGTGTGTGTGTGTGTGTGTGTGTGTGTGTGTGTGTGTGTGTGTGTGTGAGTGAGAGAGAGAAAGCGAGAGAGAGAGCAAGCATGTGAGTGTGTGTATGTGTGTGTCTGTGTGCATGTGTTTATGCCACCATGAACAACAATGATGTGTTAGTGTGATCCACAGGATTTTATCTATTCAGACCCATAGGGCACAAAGACACACAGACACACAGACACACACACACACACACACACACACACACACACTTAGCGTGCTAAATAAGTGTGAGTAATTGGAGGCCAAATGTTTTAATAACCCATTTTCACAGAACAGCAGCGAATTGATCATGCATGTTGAATGAATTCAAAATGTCAGTGCTTGCATGGCCTGCAAGGTCAGCCATGCCCTGGACACTTACAGAGAAACCCTCTGTGGTCAAAGCATTGGAGTAGCGTAATCATTGTGCAGTTAGTGCAGCACTTTTATAGTCAGTGAATTCTTGCTGTCAGCAGCGGGATAGCAACAGATAGCTGAATGTTGAAAATGTCCTGTGTTTTGGGTTAGGGTCCTGGGAAATCTTCCTTATTTTTCAAAGCTCAAATATTAACGTATGTTAAGGTATGTTTGTAAATTCAGTCACAAACTTTGAACATGTGCTTATGTATGATATGTAGGGCCCTATCATGACATTCTAAAGTTCATTCTATCGTCACTCGTCAAAAGTCTATTCAAATTTAGTAGGATGTCCAGTTCACATTGGGAGGGGTTTCGTTATCAAACGTGGAGCGCATGGCGCAACATGGTGTCCCTAGGTTTTTTAATCAGGCATATGGGTGTGTTTGGGGATGAGAATGACATCTGTCATTCCCTTTAACGGCGCAAAGCGCGATATGTCAAATAAATGCATCGGTATTTTGGCATTCAACGGCGCATTTGAAGGAGGCTGCTTGCGAGATCGTATGGAATAGTCATTCTTAAACCATGCTTTACTAAAACCTAGCATAGCCTTCACGCATTTGCACTCGTCTATTATTTGAACTCATTGGCAAAGTGAAACTAACTTTACCAAGGTGTCAGTCAACGACAAGACAGTTATATGCAGTTACTTTCACTATTGACTGACAATGGGTTGCCATCGAAAACATAGGCTGGAAAAAGCAACACTTACCCTAATATTGCTCAAATGACTGAATAAAACAACATTTATCCTGCAGAGGAGTTGCTTATATCTCGCGACAGTGCGTCTTCAGCTGTGCCCCATACCCAGTAAACAAAATAAAGTCCTGGCGACGTCCCCTAAAGGTCCCCTGGTGAACGTCACCTCCTCGACATTGTGTAGGGTTCCCTTTACGTCCCGCGGACCTCTGTTCGGGAGGTCTTTGCTGTTTCCACAAGGAGCTGCTGTGACATCGGGGACAGCTATGCGTGACACTTTTAAACGCGAGAATGCGTCAAATAAATTACAATGTAATAATAATGATGTAATTATTTATTACATTACATTTAGCAGACACTTCTTGACCAAAGTGACTTACAGTGGGCATCGCTTTCAAATGGCCACTTCATTCGTCATATGTCAGCTATATTACAAGGGATCACATTGTCCCCAGAGCAACTTGGGGTTAAGTGCCTTGCTCAAGGGCACAACGGTGGAACCCGGGAATTGAACCAACAACTTTCAGGCTACTGCACGCTAGCCCAGCTCCTTAACCACTACACTACCACCGCCCCTGTACAATGACATTTAAACAAGTCAAGCAGAAGCAGTATCCTTAATTCTTCTGCAATGTAGAGCTAGATCGTTTTGCTTTACAAATTAAGTAGTCACTTCTGTTGCTAGACAACCCTAAACAAATGCTACGTGGTCTGTTTTTAACATTTCTCTAGTTTTATTGCATCGTATTCAGCTCCAAAAGTCGGTTCAGTCCCAATTGGCCGGTGTGTGTGTTTCTGAAAATAAAACAGATAATAAGTACGTGACTACGTTAAATAAACCACTGCCTATTTAGAGCATGTTACATGCATCACGTAATGACAGTTATCTGAAGAAATGCGCATTGTAGGCAAAGCTACAAGCTAAGAACAGCGACTTTGCTAACTACACCAAGCATCACATCAGCGAACATGAATTTGATAAAATCCCTTCCCTAGTTTGTAACGTTAAACTCAAAATGTATGTGCTACATAATTGCAGACATGCTGAATTATGTAGCACATACATTTTGAGTTTAAAGTTAACAACCCTTTTCCCAGTTTATGAAGTTGTGCGTCTATGAGCAAAGTTGCTCATAGGCGCTAAAATCATAAACTTTATGATGTTTACCTTAGACTCACGGTAGGCTAATGCAGCTACTGCTAGAGACTAGATAGATAGATACTTTAGTCATCCCCAGGCGTGTAGCGTGAAGTCATACATGGATGTGATGTCTCCGCCCTGCAGGCGTAGCTAGAGCGCTCTCAACTCGCTGCCATGTGTGAATAAACAAACGCGTCCCCCATGTCCCCGTATAGCGTTATTGTCGGGTCCTTAGGACGTATTTGAAATGACCAAATGCAAATGTCATCCGAGGGACCTGGCGGTGACGTCCCCAGAAAGTCCTGCACCGGACGTCACGCAATAACCAAACGATAACTTGCTCCAGATGTCAATAAGGTCACCGGAACGTCCGCTAGAGAACATGACGTTCGGGACCAATCGGGGACGTCGTGAATGTCGGCATAAGGTCCGGGGGACGTCCTGTGTTTGTCGGGTAGGTAGGTGTCTCTCGCCTCTCCCCTAATCACTTTTAACCGTTATTACCAATTTGCAAATGATGGTGAATAACTATGAGATTTACAGTATTTCGTAATATCTTTATTCTAATTATGTTTCCCATTGTAATCGTGCAATTTGTAATGTTTTGCATGGACGTGCGCTGGTGTGTGTTCATGAATGATAGAAGGATGGTGTGTGCACCTGCCAATATGACTGTTGACAATGCGCTCTTAAAATAACATATAAACAACTCGCCATAGACTTCTGACCAGGTGTACAATAGCGATTTTTAGACAATACGCCAGGTCCCTCCCTAGGTTGTTAATTGCCACACCCCTGGGCGCATTGTTTAAAAAATAAACGTGCAAAATACCGAATTAAACTTTACGCGGGTGGAAAACGAGTTTTACGCCATGCGCTGGTGTGCAAAATACAGCCCGTAGTTCGAATAAACACTGCTCCATTTCTAAATAAATTACAAGACATTTTAACTGCACTACATTACCATAAGCCCCATGCAGATCAGATTTTACTCACTAAAACTATTGATTAACTCACCTTCTGTAGGAAAGAGTAGAGAACAATCTATCTGATAAGATCTGGAAAACCTTTCCTTCCATTTCACCATTAAATCAGACATTACGTATAAATGCTGGTGATCAATGGCTCTTTTAGTGTTTCTCAATTTAACTTCCAAGTCTGCAGACATTGCCGGGTACGAACATGGTGAGGTTGAATGCTCCATGCTCGTTAGTCCAGACTCCAGGAGACTCAGGGAGGGAGGAACTCATCAGAATGATGGACTTGTGAAGCTTTTATAAGTATACTGCCTTTTCAGCTGTGTCTCTGGATGATATAACACAGCAGGGAAAGAGGATAGAGAGATAGATGGACGGGTGGATGGAGGAGAGAGAGATGGAGGAGAGAGAGATGGAGGAGAGAGAGGAAATAAGAGAGGAGGTAGAACTAAAGTAAGTTAGTAAAGCAATCCTGTGTCATACCCTATGAGATCTCCATGGGAAGCCCCTGTTCCCATTCTGACCGCACTTGTGTCTGTGTTAGAGGATTTGTGTTAAAGATGAATAGCACTCCACTGGTGTTCTGGAGTCATACCAGCCCAGACATGGTCAACTACAACAGCACCATCAGAGCAGAGTGTGCCAGAAATCTCATTTCATCAACAGTGGAGTGGACACCATAATGTTTGTTTACTTTAAAGGGAAGCTCCGGTCTAACAACAAGCTAATGTTTATTTTTGGATGTGACCAAAACAACGTTTAGTTTACACCCGTTATCAAGTAGACCCTAAGTTGTTATTATTCTGGAGTTTCCCATAAAATAACGGCTTCAGATTTATCTTGATTTTACACTGACTTATAATGTAGAGAATGGCTTCTCCGTCACTGCCTAACAGTGGACTAAGATATGTAATGATGTTGTTACAGATAGGAAAGTGACTATTCTTTTCAGTGCACTGGGTACCACCTTAGTGCAAAATAACAAAAACTGACACCATTGGCTATAAAGACCAATTCTTCCATTATGTTGCTGGAATAGGCCTCTACTGAAGGACAAACAACTGAAGTAAAAATCCCTTAAAGGTACAATCAGCGATTCTCAGCGATTTCTCACCCATACCACTTTTTGTCACATTCTGCGAAAATCTCCTCCATTCTATAAGTACTGTATGTATAGTTCTGGCATAATCTATCTATAGTATCTATAGTTCTGGCATAAAAAAAGGAAAGTGGAGCAAGTCTATCCCCCAAACAAGGGGTGTTTAAGGAGGGGAGTGGTTAGTTCACTCTCTGGTGTTTTGTTGGTGTTTGGTTCAAATATCAACGGATGTGATATCATCCAGACTCGCTGATGGTACCTTTAACAATCCAACTCATCCAGCAGGTATGGGCTTACCGCATCATGCCTGCTGTTGTTAAATAATACTTTTTTAGGAGCACCGAAGAATTCACCTGCTGTTGAAATCAGACATGTCTGTCTAGGTCGGATTTAAAAGATCAGATGAGCCTTGTTTTGCCAGGAACACGCGGTAATGAAAGGCAATGTACCTGAGCTACCTGAGCTTTCAGGAGAGACACACAGGGGGTTCATGGTCCATTCAGAGGGGAACGGAAACATGGGCTTGTGTCTGTCAAGGATAAAGCTGCTCCACTTCCTCGTGTACAACTAGCACTTCACCAGAAAGGTTCTAAATCTGCTTGTGTGTCTATGTGTGTGTGCGTGCGTGTGTGTTTGTGTGTGTGTGTGCGTGTCCGTGCGTGTGTGTGTGTGTGTGCGTGTGTGTCGAGTTACCCAACAGCTTTTTCCTGTATGTCCTTTTTGAGACATATTTTGACCTTTTTCTGTGTCGTGGAGCGGCAAACTGCACTTACCCCAATTTAACGAAGTGCCACTCAGCCAGGGCCGCAGATGCACACCACCATTGCCATCATGACATCAGAACATGGCACCAGCCACGCAACTCTGATCCGGCCGGTGAAGATGCGAAGTAATTTTACCACTTTTGTGTGTTAAGGTTGCCTTGTCCTAAAGCAACTTATGCATTTCTGCATCAATGTTGCTTTCTCTCATACTTCAGTATTCTGAGTATTTTTATTGTTAAACTGGCATCATCTGGAAGTACACAGGAACAGGCACGCTCAACTTCAAACTGTGTGTGTGTGTGTGTGTGTGTGTGTGTGTGTGTGTGTGTGTGTGCAGCTGCTCGATGACTTAAAGGGAAGCTGCTTCAATGGACTTAAGAATATATGCTTTTTGTGTGCAGTGAAACTAGTGTTTACTGGATAAATGCTTCAAAAATGTTGTTTCTCACCCTGTCTGGGAGTAAATGGGGCTGTGGGCTGAGAAGGATGCTGGACTTTTGTATAACGATTGCAATAACTGTCAAATTGGCTGAACCTCGACAGCGTTTCGATGTCAAGATGGAAAAATTTTAGTCTAGGCTTTTTTCAGAGTGTTGGCGGGTGACGAGAGGGAAGCAACTGCTCATTGTCATGTATTTGCCAGCAATATAGTCTGTTTCTTCATAACCTAGGCCTACTGTAAATAAAGAGTTTCAGAGTCAGTTTGAGTTGCAAATTTAAGATGTTGTTCTTGTTCAGCGGTTGTTTAGAGGGGAAATCAGTGTGGGAAAGCTATGTGAAGTAGCAGCCAGACAAATCTACTATTGTTTACCTATTTTTTAAACCCATTTGATGGTCTTCCTTATATCAGAGAGTGATAATATTACAGAAAAGCATATTACATTAAAAATGGATTAAGTTCAATAATCACAGAGAAACCCAGGCATGCAAAATGCTATCAAATAACCAGCCTTTTCAACTCCCCTGGACCTGGCTGGAAGTGCTGTGGTTATATAACTGACTTGGCCATGTCTTAAAACTCTCAATAAGTCTTAACAGGGTTTGGGGGATCTGGGTAACTTTAGCCCACAAAGGGCAATCTATATAGTAGCCTAATAGCTAAAGCAGTCATTTTATGACAGCCTCTCGTATTTCAAAGAGCAGGATCCGCCACTGGTGTGTGTGTGTGTGTGTGTGTTTGCATGCTGCACTGACTGTTTGATGTGAATTTAAAATGTTGCTTTGAGAAGGCATCTCAAGGCTGTGTGAAAAAGAGGATGATTTCATTGTTTTCTCTCAAGCTGTAAGATAAAAGGTGTTCAGCACATGCTCACGGCCAGAGTCCATGTGATGTTTACCTCATCTCACCATGTGTCATACATTTCAACACTTCACTGGCTTACTTTTGTCTCATTCACTCACTGAAACACACCTGCACACACACACACACACACACACACACACACACGCACACGCACACACACACACACACACACACACACACATATACACACATACACACACACACACATTTGAGCTGGAATGTGTTGCATTTGACTTTACACTACTACAGCCATGGTAAATGCACAGGTTGTGTATGGACAGTATAGTTGAGACTGAGAGCAGCAATTCATTAAACATCAGCAGTGAACAATGTGTGTGTGTGTGTGTGTGTGTGTGTGTGTGTGTGTGTGTGGTGTGTGGGTGTGTGTGTGTTCTTCAAGCAGTCGTGTCATTTTTCCAGCTGTCTCAGCTTGAAGGGTTTCCACGGTCATGGAAACCCTGGAAAAGTCATGGAATTGTAGAATCCCATTTTCCAGACCTGAATTCAGTAGATTTATTGAAAGTTTTGGAAAAGTCAAAAATTTAATTTATGTCATACTATTGTGAGTGTGATTTATGTTTGGGAGATTGTGTGTGTGTGTGTGTGTGTGTGTGTGTGTGTGTGTGTGTGTGTGTGTGTGTGTGTGTCGTGTGTCTGTGTGCATGTATTTGTGTCTATCTGCTTTCTGACGCTATCAGTGTCTGTGTGTGTGTGTGCGTTTTGTACAGTATATTCTGTACAAAAGCTGTATCTTGTCTCCTGATGACATCCCTCTCTCTGACCTCCTTCTCCTCCTCTTCCTCCTCCTCTTCCTTAGACCCCCCGACTGTGGAGCCGACACACCTGGAGATCCGTCAGGGTCTAGGCCGGACCGTGGCCATGAACTGCCGGGTCCTGCGAGCGCACCCGTCGCGGGTCTTGCGCTACGAATGGCGCCTGGGCTCCAAACAGCTGCAGTCGGGCCACTTTGACTCGCGGGACGAGACGGAGTACACAATCCGCGCGCTGGCACGAGAGAACTACGGCGAGTACGTCTGCGAGATCATCAACGAGGCTGGCGCTGGGAGATGTGTCTTCAACGTCACCGGTAAGGACGGGATCAATCCGCATCTTGATTGGTCAATCAACCAATCAATAATCCATTCAATAATCCATTCAAATAGTCAGTCTGACCCTTTGAT
Organism: Alosa alosa; assembly: GCF_017589495.1. Lineage (NCBI taxonomy): Eukaryota > Metazoa > Chordata > Actinopteri > Clupeiformes > Clupeidae > Alosa > Alosa alosa. The sequence continues at coordinate 7,640,180 of NC_063196.1, forward strand.
AATCAGCCTCACAGCCAGGCAGTTTTTAAACTAACAAATGTTGGTGAAAGCATTGCATTTAATTTTATTTTCAGGCGAATAATTAACTAAGTTTAGGGCATTCTGTCTCTAAAATTCCTGTCAACCATGTGAACCTCTGGACCCAATCATGGCTCAGTAAGCCCTTCAGCCTCATCTTTCCTCTAACATTCGGCTGTGGGTCAGTACTAGACATTAATTGAATCTATTAAACCACTCAGATGATCAATTGTACACTTAACCAGTCAATCACAAGCTCAATCCTCAAGTCATTCATTAGGCTCGTATTATCACCAATAGGTCAGTGAAAGCTTGTGTATTGATTTTCTAGCCCCGACCATGTGGCTGTGGGCATTTGCTCTGTGTCAACACAAACACTGCTCCAACACAAATATGGTTGATGTGATTTTGTTCCTGCATTTGCATCTGTCACAGACACTTATCTTATGGACACTTAGGTCTTATGGCCTTTGCATGCATTGTTTCAAAAGTCTCTTGCGGTCTTTGATATATTTCCACATATTCCTGTGTGTAAGTTCTTGTAGCTACTAGGCCACATTGAAATACATGCATGCTGTTTGTGCTAACACCCACATCTTTGGTTTAGTGACAACTACATAATAAGGTTAATCAGGCAAGAAGAGGGATGTTCTTTTACTGCTTTGCACTTATTTTCTTTTACACCATGTGGGCTCTGCTTCCTCCAGACTCCATCTGCACAACACTGAGGTGATGGCGCTAGTCAACCCCAGTAATTATGTTATTATAAGTTTATATAAGCGCTTTTCTTGTAACCACTTTGATGATTCAGTTGCGTTAGTGTTTGGCTTTGTTTTTATGTTTTGTGCTACAAAGCACTTTCATTTGTTACTTAAGACAAATGTTTTCCCTTGGTGGGTATTGAAAATAATAACAGTAACCCATATAGAGTTTCTTCGCATCTTATGCGGGCTTAGTATGGCTGTAGAAACATCAAACTCGGCTCAAATCCCAGGTGCTCCAACACAAGCTGTAAGGATAAATCTCTTGATCTACCTATTCTCAGCTCTAAATCACCGTAAGCATAGCTTTGGCAATGCAGCAGTCTAAGTAACAGCTGTGCACTTTAGTTTTTTACTACCAAATTAGTTGCAACACAGCCACTTGAAAAAACACAGGTGTATGATCACAGCATGGGCTCATTTTCTCTTGTTTTAGACTAATAAATTGTAAGGATATATAGTGGACATATGGATAATGGGCTATGGGTATATGGCTATGGATAATGGGCTATGGGTATATGGCTATGAATACCAAGTCCTGGGTATATAAATGGTATACAAACATAATGGCTAATTCCAGCCAATCAACATGTTGCTTCACGAATACAGAAGGTATGTGTCATTTGATTGGCTGTTTAGCTCAAATATCAACCCCCTTTCACCAGAAACACGGACTGTTCTTTTAATGATGGATGTAGCCCTTCCTCCTGGTATGGTCATACACCACTTAGGAAACTCCACACGTAAGACAATATGTTCTTTCATCTTAAGGTACAAATTGGCTTTGTGAGATGGAGATTCTCCTGTCATACAATGCCGTGATATTATTTGTAGAATGGAAAGGAACGATATGCCACCAGCACTCATGTCTGTGAGAAAATCTGCATTTGAAAAGCCAGGAAATGAGAGGATTTGTAGAAAGATCTATGTCTTTGCATACATACAGTAGCACTTGAGGCAAAATGTGATCGAGAAATGTGATCCTTGCCCGTGTGTGTGTGTGTGTGTGTGTGTGTGTGTGTGTGTGTGTGTGTGTGTGTGCGTGCGTATGACACATCTGGCAGTGTTTGTGTGTGCCTGTAACGCGGGGGTGGTTTATGAACCCCTGTTTGCCGGAGCTGAAGGTGAGCCACAGCTGCAGGCTGGGCAGCGAAGCCCAGCCGCGCCATCAAGAGCAATCCGTCAAAGACCGGTCCTACCTGCAGCTGCCAGAGGGCAGAGCTGGCGGCAGGTTCCATCAGCCTGGCACTGCCCACCTGACTGACATCCCAACGGGGGTTCTCAGGCCACCTGCGAAGAGCAGCCTCACACAGCCAATAGCTTGGCAGGCTAGCTGTATCATGGGCTAACTGTCTCTAAGAGAGACTGCAACCCTGCAGTGGACAGCATAAACTGCCATTTGCAAACACACACACACACACACACACACACACACACACACACACACTGTGTCTGTCACTCATTTCTTACAAAGAAACACACACACACACACACACACACACACACACACACACACACACATTCACCCACATACACACAAAATAGCTCTTTGAAGCAAATCTTTCTGTCTTGTCTCCACTTGCTGTCCTCAGCAGGAGGTTTTCTGAGATGTTAGCTCTCCACTAGTGCATTAACACTCCACACACTTGCAGACACACACTCACACAGACACACACACACTCACTCTCTCTCTCTCTCTCTCTCTCTCTCTCTCTCTCTCTCTCTCTCTCTCTCACACACACACTCTCACACACCACACACACATGCCTCTTTTCCCCATCCCTCTCCTCCCTCCCTTCATCCCAGAACATTCCGCCATCTTCACCATCTGGACATGGCAGTTGCTGCCAAAAGGTGCCCCTGGGGAACCCCAGTCTCCTCCACTTCCTGATTATCCACTAAATCCGGCCCTCTTTACCCACAGTTCCCTGCGGGAGGGCGTCTTAGCCGGTGTGCTGCACAGCAAACGTGACATTTCCGGGGATAATCGCTGTGCCTCTTCTCACCCTCACACTTCTCCGCAGCTTTTCGGTATCGTCTACCGTCTTTCTCTCGTCCTGCGCACCCAGGCACATCACAGCCGGGCATGAACGTTGGCTGGCATCACCTGCCAAAGCTCTTTGCTAAAGCTCTGCACCGCTCCGCTCCTCTACTGTGAAAGGGAGAAACGCAGGGAGCTGTTTGTCGGATCGTGTCTGTGACGTGTCTGTGACTCCTCATGCACCGAGCCTCATCTAGCCAGTTTGGGCGTTATCTCCCCTGTTTCAATTTCGTGGCATTTTACACTCTCTTGATTATGTTAAATTATCATTTCACTTCAAACTAAGTGATTTTCAAAGAAATGTTGCTTCCCCTCCAGGCCGATCAAGTGCAGATGTACAAATTGCAGAAATATCACTCACCTTCTGCCTCTAGCTGGAGACTTCTAAGCGTTCCTGTCTTGGCAGAGCGCAGAGTCTCTCATTAACGCTGCGTTTTTTAAAGGCCACTACTCAGGCATATTTCTGGCCACTTACCTGGTGCTTTGGCTGGACAGTACCCACTCTCTGTAGCACTGCCACGAGAGCGGACGCTTAAACTGAGATCAGAGGGTGCTCTCTAGAGCTGGGCACTCGTCCACCATAGAGGAGGAGGGGGGGTGCGGCTTGGCATCGTGCCACGTCATCCTTCGGCCAAGCCAAACCATATCAGAGGTTGTGTGTGTGTTTGTGTGTGTGTGTGTGTGTGTGTGTGTGTGTGTGTGTGTGTGTGTGTGTGTGTGTGTGTGTGAGTGTGTGAAAGGATCCAGCACGCTAGGTTGAGGGGTGTGGGTGGAGGGTAGCATCTGCAGTAGCTAATTTATGGAGATGTCTGTCTAATGTGTGCACTCGTCTTCTGAAGCCTCTAATTCTCACACACACACACACACACACACAATCTTAGATAGATAGATAGATAGATAGATAGATATATAGATAGATAGATAGATAGAGAGAGAGATAGAGAGATACTTTATTGATCCCCAAGGGGAAATTCAAGAGATCGTAGCATCTAATCCATTCTGTTTGCATTTGTCTGGACACACTATCAAAACCCCTGTCCTCTTCTGTGTATATTTTTTGAGAATATATGTGCGTGTGTGTGTGTGTCTGAGTGTCTGTATGTGTTTTTGTTTGTGTATCAGTGTATGTGTCAATGAGAATGTGGTGAACTATGTAAGAAAATGGACTGATTCTGTTCAACCTAATTAACTGAATGTGATTGAATATACAGATACAGGAAACACAAACTACAGTATACTGCTGAAAATAAGGAAAACACTTCAATCACACATTGTATCAGCACATTGGTGTTGAAATAAAACTGTTATGAGGTGATTGTTGATTTTGCAAGAAGCACTGTCAGACATTCTGTGAATGTAGTTTGAGAATGGAGAAAAATCTGGAAGGTTTCAAAAAACTGTTTATTTAGCAACTGTGAAAACTGTAAGTGTAGAATACTGAGCAAGCGGTTATAGAACAGCAGTTCTTTGCTGAATGCCTTTCTGTTGTAATTTGTTTAGAGTATTTTTTTTAGCACAAATATGTATGCCTGGCTTTGTATAAATGTATATCTAAATGGAAGAAAGTCATCCTAGATTTGCCTTTCATTTTCTCCTGGTAAACCCTTGAGGGTAGCTGAAGCACTGAAACCCAATTTTGAGTACCTCCAGCCCACACTGTGCCTCGTACTCAGTGCACTGGAGAAACACACACACACACACACACACACACACACACACACACACACACACACACACACACACACACACACACACACACACACACACACACACACACAAATACACACCACAGACCACACACACACCACACTCTCACACACACACACACACACACACACAAATACACACACACACACACTCCACAGACCACACACACACGCACACACACGCACACACACACACACACAGGCGCGCCTGCAGGTGTACGTCCGTACGCACTGTGCGTACCATCAGGCTCAACAAAGAGAGAAAATTTCCCTGTGTGTGTGTAATGTGTATTCACACCAAATTGGCCCACCATACCTTCCCAACTATGCACAGTATCCCATTAGCTGCCATCAGGCTATTTACAATTTTCTATTACGGAACTTAGTGAACACTTATCAAAATTAACGCCCACACATGCAGGCACGTAGGCTACTTGTTGTTTTCTTTTACTCGGCTATCTATCTATATATGGTTATCAGCACACAATGTTGAGCTAATTCACTAATTCAATACTCATGATGGATATCACAAGTTTAAACAACAGAAAGTATGGAGGCAGCAAAGCTAGAGGAGTTATTCCAGATGGGCAAGAACAAGGTAGGCAATTAGTGTGCTTGTCAGAACGTTAGACTGCATTACAGCTGTTTAAAGCCAGACGTCAAGAATAAAACAAGGTAACTTTAGCCTGTGTATCAAGTTGTCCAAATGAATAGGTCATAGTAGACGTTGTTGTTGTATTACTGCATGTGGATGTTGTTATGCTATGTAGGCTAATTTTTTCCTGACCAATGCACGGGGCTAAAACCGGGAAACAGACAAATATTGTCCACGCGTATTATTTTTTTTTTTGCGGGGGGGGCGATGGGTCGGGTGTGCGTACCATAGCATTAATTCCTGCAGGCGCCCCTGCATATATACACACACACACACACACACACACATACACAGACACAGAGACCACACATACGCACACACAAATATACACAGACAAACCGAGAGAGAGAGACTTAGAGAGATGTTTAGGGATAATGAGTCTCATTCTTTGATAGTATGTGAGAACTAATAGTCCACAGCACGCAAGTCCTTCTGAGAAAAATGAAGAAAAAAAATAATCTTGTTTTTTGTTTTTTCGTGTCTCAACAATGCCCAGAGCGGGAGAAGGATGATGCATTTCCTCTCAGATTAGAATGGAATAATGTTTTTTTTTGTCTGTTCTCACTGTTTGCATGCACCTAGGTGGATGTCTTGAGGGTGGACAGTGATAAGATGGTTGTGCTGCTTTGCAGAAAATTCTCCATTTCTGCTTAAACTAGTTTGTTTATGAAGGTGATGTCATGGTGATGTCTGGATGATTACTGTTTGTTTTTGCATTGAAGAGTAGAGACTGTTGAATGAATGTGTGTGTGTGTGTGTGTGTGTGTGTGTGTGTTCCTTGTGTGTTCCTTCATATTTAAAGAGTGAATGTGTGTTCTCCAGATACATATTTCTGGCGAGTCGCTCATCGGCTCAAAAGTTGTTGGAATTGTTTTGACATTTATTTCACATTGCCAATGGATATATTGCCCGTAATCACTGGAGAGTATATCCCATGGTGTTCCATTGCTAGTCTTTTTAAGGGAATTTGTTTTTTAGAGGACCTGTGTGTGTGTGTGTGTGTGTGTGTGTGTGTGTGTGTGTGTGTGTGTGTGTGTGTGTGTGTGTGTGTGTACATGCATGTGTGTGCATGTGTGTGTGTGTGTGTGTGTGAGAGAGAGAGAGAGAGAGAGAGAGTTTATGCAGTTTGTGTGTGTGTGTGTGTGTGTGTGTGTGTGTGTGTGTGTGTGTGTGTGTGTGTGTGTGTGTGTGTGTGTGTGTGTGCGTGCGTGTGCGTGAGTCCCTAGCTAGCTGACTCGTGCTGATCAGCACCCTCCTATTCTGCTGAGCTGTTGTAGCAGATTAATCAGTGGTGTCATCAGCCCAGCCCTCCATCAGCCCCTCCCTGCCTCCTGTGTATTCCATATGGAGGCATGCAGTGTGCAGCTATGGGCCTGTCCTGTGGCCTTAAAAAAGTGTAAAAAAAACACCTAGGTTCATCATAACTCTGCAGTATGAATACGAGTAGCATTCCTCATTTTCATGATACACACTAAGGGTTTCATCTACTAGTTGACTATTATAATCACTACTGGCTGACTACTAGTCAGTACAGTACTGTAGGCAGCAGTCAACTAGTCATGGACAAAATGGCTAAACGGGCTAGACATTCCTATGCATGCCTCACTGAACATGAGAGTGACATGTAAGTTGTATACAGCTGTATTTACCGTAAGTACAATAACAGCAATGTCTGCTAGCACTAGCAGTAGTGATAGCATCAGTGTGGTACATAATGAGTAGTTGACAACGATTATGGAAACGTGTCAGTTGATTCAAATCAGTATCAGCCCTTAATATGCACACATACACAAAAGGTGTAATATTTACTAAACTTAATTTAATGTACGTCATCTCTGGTCATGTCCTTAGGGAGAAGTCAAAAGTCTGGCACACACACACATACACACACACACACACAGAATTATATGCTGTATCAAGACAGATGAAGAATTAACAAGGGATGATAGTAGTTCAAAAATGAAATCTTCAAAATTAGTGTTTAAATGGAGAATTTGAAAAAGTAAATGTCAGTCTTGGCATGCCATTACAATTTGAAACGGTATCAGCAAAAGAGGTATAGTGTGAAAGGGTTCAGAGGATTATACATAACATACTGAAAAAGCATGCAAGCAAACAAATAAACAAACTAACTAACAAGACAAAAACACACGACGGCAGCTCCTTATCTACAAACACTACTGCAGAGAACTAAGCATAGAGCGATTGCACTTGCTGAGTCACACGGCTGTCACTTCTTATAGAGTATGCAAATGAGTCACATCCTTTTTATTTATCATCCCTTCTTCTCTTCTCCTCCCTCTCGTTCTCTTCTCCTCTCTTATTTTCTTCTCTTCAGGCCGGGCCTACGCTCCGGAGTTCTACTACGACACGTACAACCCCCTGTGGCAGAACCGGCCACGGGTCTACGGCTTCAAGCTGCAGTGGACCCAGATGAATCCAGACGCTGTAGACCGCATTGTGGCCTACCGGCTCGGCATCCGCCAGGTGAGTTAGAGCCTGCCGACGGGAGTTCAAGCCACTAAGAATGACTCAAATCCTCTACTTCATTGCTTCTCAAAGTGGGGCCTACATTTGACAAAGAAACAACAATCCTTAAAAAAAATCCTACATACTGTCAAAGTTTGCTAACATGACTATTGTGGTATTAGCACTCTGTTTTTAGAATACATATAACATAAGCATCTAACCGAAAAAAGGCTATACAGCTACATGATTAATTTAAGTTTTATGTGTTGCGATTATGAGGGGTCCTTGGAGAATTTTCCACTCCATGAGGGGTCCCCGGCCCACAAAAGTTTGAGAACCCCTGCTCTACTTAATGTGTTTTTGTAAAACAGAATGCCAGAAGTCAGGACACTCAAAACATGTAGTAGCTGATTTGCTGTACCTTACAGTATGCACTTAAAGTGTTTCTTGGTAAATGTCATGAGGTGCTGTGCATTTGAAATGGCACTATCGAATACTGTTTCCTTTCTATATTTGCTGGAGTTGTTAAATTCAAGAAGACTTGTCATATGAAGTTGAAGTAAAGGTAGAACCTATTTTTAATGGTGCCTGAGCTTCCTGGAGTTGCTGTCTTCAGTTCTCACAGAGGATTACACAGATGTTGCAGTGATCTGTTCTAGCTGGTCCTGTATGCTGTTGGTATCGTTCGTTTCAGCTGTCAGTGGCCTTGTGCTGAAACATGGAACTGGGTTTGGGCTGAAAGATGGTCAAGGACACCCATTCCAGTGTGTTACCTATCCTGCTTATATTCACACACACACACACACACACACACACACACACATGCACACACACACACCACCTCACTTAAACACAGTCTGCAGATGATAAACTCATGACATTGAATGGTAGCTCTAGCTGTCTATCGTGGTTTGATCTGCCACCTCCCTGTCTCTCACGTCAGATCACTGTCGGTGTCTGTGTGTGTGTGGTGTCTGTGTGTGTGTATTTGTGTGTGCTTGTGCTTGTAGAGAGAGTTGTGCACCTATCCAGCAGTACAGCAGACAGGCTTACTCAAACTGCTTTTAAACCACAATGTAGGAGAGTTAAATACTGACCTGGAGCTCCTGAACTTTCAACATGCTGGAGCATGAAAAACCTTTCAAAAATAGCTTTTAATAGTTGGTAGTTGGAAATAATTCACCACAGAGCTCTTTCAGATTACAAAGTGGATTCACCCATTTGTGGAATGCCAAAGTCCTCCTGCTCTGTGTTCTAGCCTCTAGCTTTTAACAGTATTTTACTATAACAGTATTTTAGCAGTATTTTAACAGTATTTTAGCGGCATTTTAACAGAATTTTAGCACTATCATGAGCTCTAAACCTTAAAAACATCATCTGCCACTCCAAAACCGAAAGGTTAAGACAGGTCAGCAACAATGTCGGTAGCCACTGGAGAAAGTAATGTTTCTGTGATGTGAAAGGTACAAGCACAGAGAGTAGAGTTGGACTGTTCTTCCTCGGGTCTCAACTCCAGTGGACATTGACAGACTTTCAGTCTCTCTGCCTCATTTGTGTTGTGCACTTCCTTGGTTGTTTCTAAGGCCAAGGACAAAGTCCAAGGCCTGCAGATATCTCCATTATTCTCAGAACATGATGTCCACATACTGTCTAGGTCACAGCGTTAATGGTATTCTCACTGCATCTGTTCTCGTGAACAAAGCAATGGGTTCACAATAGTGCTCCTATGGCCGAAGGGCAGATCTGAAAGACCCCAAAGGGTTTGCTGCTGCAAGACACACAACTCTCGATTAAAAAATATTCTTCCTTCAACACTGAAGCCGAGGTCGTACAATGACCACAGTCATGGTTATATACAGCTTGTTATACAAAGGACCATTTTCAAATACGTTTTTATCCCTCACAGGCAGTGGCACCGCTCCCACCACAAAGCAATTCTTCTTAGGGCACCGAAATGGCCAACAGCGGCACTGCTCACAGGGCACAATACAAACACGTCCCTGTCGGAGATCCATCTGTATCTCCATGTGAGGTGCAGTTACCGGTTGATTTCATCATAGTTATTATTTAGAACTTGAGTTGTCTTTTGACGGCTCATGTTTTAGCGCCTTTGTGTTCTGACGGCTCGTGTTTAGCACCTCTGTGTTCTGACGGCTCGTGTTTAGAAGTTCTGCGTTCTGATTGGTCGTGTTCAGCAGTTCTGTCCTCTGATGGCGTGCGTCCAGTAGTTCTGTTTTGTCATTGGTCATGTTCAGCAGCTGTGTCTTTTAATGGTGTGTGTTTAGCAGTTCTGTTTTCTGATTGGTCATGGTCAGCAGCTGTGTCTTTTGATGATGTGTGTTTAGCAGTTCTGTTTTCTGATTGGTCATGGTCAGCAGCAGTGCCTTTTGATGATGTGTGTTTAGCAGTTCTGTTTTGTGATTGGTCGTGTTCAGCAGCTGTGTCTTCTGATGGCGTGTGTTTAACAGTTCTGCTTTGTAATTGGTCGTGTTTAGCAGTTCTGTTTTGTGATTGGTCGTGTAGGTGTTTCAGTGAGATGCTCAGCTCTCTTCCTGCTCTTACTCTCATGCTCCAGCACACCTTAGAAAGCTTAGCACTGCCACAGCAAGGCCCAGCAGCCAGCAGAATATCTACACAGATGGAGTGGTAGAGAGAGAGAAAGAGAGAGAGAGAGAGAGAAAACCACAGGCCCTGATTGACGATCCTTTCTGTAGGTTCAGTTGGGGATTGAAAAGAAGAGAGACAAAAAAGAGGGACAGTGTGTGAGAGAGAGATTGATAGAGAGAGAGAGAAAGAGGGAAGTAGGAAGAGAGATATGTAAGGGATAATGGACGACACGGTGGTCTGTTTACAGAAGTTAATGCACGGTCGAGGTTGTAAAACGGCCCCGACGTGAAGCGGAGGGCCGTTTAAACCTCATAGTGCATTCATTTCTGTGAACAGACCACCGTGGAGTCCATTATCCCGCTTATTCCACTGTTGCCTCTTGCGTTGTGTTCATTTCCTGTTACAATTTAAACGTTTTAATCGCTAAAACTGTCTTGTTTGTAGAACTAATTGCTTCCGACACATATCAACTAATTTCTCAACTTGCAGGACAAACTGCCCTTACTAGTTCTAAATGGATGGTTGCTACGGCCAAAGGCCAGTCGTTAGTTCTATCTCTCCCGTTGTCAAGCAGGCGTATCCCAAGATTCTGATGAACTTTAGCTTTGAAACATCGCTATTTGACTTAGCCTGCTGTCATCCATCTAGCTAAAAGCCATCTCCGTCATATGCTACAATGTTGCCATGTTCTGAACGTCTGCATTCTCGCATTTTACAGCTCAGATGCAACATGACAGTTCATTTAAACTTCACAACGAGTTCGGCGAATTAATATACAAGTGTGATACGGCCAACAAAATGGATCTACTTCATAGGTGTGCAAATAACATACGGTTAATGGTCGTTCTAAATGACGTAGGACGATGGGAAATTCAACCAAGCAGTGGAATAAAGAGACTTACAGGTCCTGATAGCCCACATCTAATCCCAGTAGCTTCAGCCATTGAGGACCGAAGACAAGAGAGAGCAACATAATAGACAGGGAGGAGAGGAAAGAGGGAGAGGAAAGAGATGGAGGAAAGTAGGAGAGAGTTGGAGGAAGAGTGCCCCTTTCTGCTCTCCGCTGTACACACAGGTATGAAAAGATGCAGAGATTAGTCCTGAAAGAGAGAGAGAGGTAACAGAGCCATATAGAAGTCCTCAGTGGTTGGCATTCATCCGTGTAATGTGGTCTTCATTCAGTGCCACGGCTCATCTGCTGAATATGTGAGTCCTGACCCGGCTCACCTCTGTCCACCTCTCTGACCAAGAAACCCCCTGTGCACAGTCTGGGCTAGAGAGAGAGAGAGAGAGAAGGAGAGTGTGAGTCCTGACCCTTCTCTCTGAATAAAAAACCCCCTGTGCACAGTCTGGACAGTAGACAGGAGGGTGGGAGGGGAGAGAGAAGGAAGGGAGGGAGGGAGTGTGGGAGGAGAGAAAGATAGACAGGGGATAAAATGAAGGAGGAGAGAGACAGACCGAGGGAGAAGGGAGGCTTAAAGGAAAGATGTTTGGGGAGCAGTGATGTGGGGCTGGAGAGTGGTGTAGTGATGCTGAGGTGTAGTGATGTTGAGGAGTTGTGATGGTGAGGTGTTGTAATGTGATGGTGAGGTGTAGCGATGGTGAGGTATTGTGATGGTGAGGTGTTGTGATGAGATGGTGAGGTGTAGAGATGGTGAGATGTTGTGATGGTGAGGTGTTGTGATGGTGAGGTGTAGCAATGGTGAGGTGTTGTGATGTGATGGTGAGGTGTAGTGATGGTGAGGTGAGGTGATGGTGAGGTGTTGTGATGGTGAGGTGATGGTGAGGTGTAGTGATGGTTAGGTGTTGTGATGGTGAGGTGATGGTGAGGTGTAGTGATGGTGAGGTGATGGTGAGGTGAGGTGAGGTGTAGTGATGGTGAGGTGTAGTGATGGTGAGGTGAGGTGATGGTGAGGTGTTGTGATGGTGAGGTGATGGTGAGGTGTAGTGATGGTGAGGTGTTGTGATGGTGAGGTGATGGTGAGGTGTAGTGATGGTGAGGTGATGGTGAGGTGTTGTGATGGTGAGGTGTAGAGATGGTGAGATGTTGTGATGGTGAGGTGTTGTGATGGTGAGGTGTAGCAATGGTGAGGTGTTGTGATGTGATGGTGAGGTGTAGTGATGGTGAGGTGTAGTGATGGTGAGATGAGGTGATGGTGAGGTGATGGTGAGGTGTAGTGATGGTGAGGTGTACTGATGGTGAGGTGTAGTGATGGTGAGGTGTTGTGATGGTAAGGTGAGGAGAAGTGCTGTGGTGTGATGGCAGTGTGGTAGTTGGTGTGGTTCTTGTTTTATTTTGTGGACAAATTAAAGTGAAAATATAAATAAAAAACCCCCTGTGCACAGTCTGGACAGTAGACAGGAGGGTGGGAGGGGAGAGAGAAGGAAGGGAGGGAGGGAGTGTGGGAGGAGAGAAAGATAGACAGGGGATAAAATGAAGGAGGAGAGAGACAGACCGAGGGAGAAGGGAGGCTTAAAGGAAAGATGTTTGGGGAGCAGTGATGTGGGGCTGGAGAGTGGTGTAGTGATGCTGAGGTGTAGTGATGTTGAGGAGTTGTGATGGTGAGGTGTTGTAATGTGATGGTGAGGTGTAGCGATGGTGAGGTATTGTGATGGTGAGGTGTTGTGATGAGATGGTGAGGTGTAGAGATGGTGAGATGTTGTGATGGTGAGGTGTTGTGATGGTGAGGTGTAGCAATGGTGAGGTGTTGTGATGTGATGGTGAGGTGTAGTGATGGTGAGGTGAGGTGATGGTGAGGTGTTGTGATGGTGAGGTGATGGTGAGGTGTAGTGATGGTTAGGTGTTGTGATGGTGAGGTGATGGTGAGGTGTAGTGATGGTGAGGTGTAGTGATGGTGAGGTGATGGTGAGGTGAGGTGAGGTGTAGTGATGGTGAGGTGTAGTGATGGTGAGGTGAGGTGATGGTGTAGTGATGGTGAGGTGATGGTGAGGTGTTGTGATGGTGAGGTGTAGAGATGGTGAGATGTTGTGAGGTGTAGTGATGGTGAGGTGTACTGATGGTGAGGTGTAGTGATGGTGAGGTGTTGTGATGGTAAGGTGAGGAGAAGTGCTGTGGTGTGATGGCAGTGTGGTAGTTGGTGTGGTTCTTGTTTTATTTTGTGGACAAATTAAAGTGAAATGTGTTTACAGAGGGAGTTTTGAATATCTTATTTTATCACTCCATAAATCTAAAAAACTTAAACATTTAGCTTCTTTTCCCGAAATTTCACATACGCACACACACACAAACTGATGAATTGACATGCAAAAACAATTTTGCTTCAATGTGCTGTGGTATAGTGTTGTGCCGCACGGCGGTGTGGTGTGGTGTGGTGGGAAGGGGAGAGGCAAGGAGAGTAGGGCTTCTCGGCACGTACTGTAGAGCAGAGTGTGCTCTGCTTCACCACATTGTGCCGCGCTGCACCACTCAGCATCGGGTCGGGCCTGGTGAGAGCTATTTATATCGGGCTGCGCCTGCTTCAACACCGACCCCCACCCACCCACCCACACTCCCAACCCTATCAAATCATTATGATCTTCAGCGTCTCAGTGCAGCCTTTGAATTAGCGGTTAGCACTAAGGCCTAGTGGGCCCACGCCTCAATAATGGATGATCCAGTGTTCTGGGGGCGCCGATCGGTGTGGTGCGTTGCCGTGGTGTGCTGCGCTATGACGAGATCATTGGAGAGGCAGGCGCCTTTGAATGGAGAATGAAGGCTTAGTTGAAAGGCTCATTTGAAGCCCCCACAAAGCTCCAATCATCTCCACCATCAGACGCTACAAACCAGGCAGCAAGCAGCTAGCTCTACACACACAAACACACATGTACACACACATACACACACACACACACACACACATACACACACACACACACACACACACACACACACACACACACAAACACATGCTCCCTACCTCTTCCCCTCTTCCTCTTCCACCACTGTCTTGCTATCTCTCTCTCTCTCTCGCTCTCTCTCATTTCTCTCTTCTCTCTCCGTCTCCCCCAGCTCTGTCCAATATATGTTTCTCCCACTCACTCAATAGATCTGTCAGTCAGGAGCAGATTTCTCGCCAAGGTTACACTGAGAGTGATCAATACTCACCACATGTGTGTGTGTGTGTGTGTGTGTGTGTAAGAGAGAGTGAGAAAGACTATAATTCCCATGCTGTTTTTGTGTTGTTTTAAAATGTGCATAAACTGACTCTTGCAGTCAGATCAAATTGTGCAGCACTGCACTCAGGATGGCAGAACAATACAAAGAAACAGTGTGGAGAGATCTGAACTGAACTGTAATTATGGAGAAATACGGTAAAAAGGCATCAACGATAAATGTACAGCAGATGAAATGGTAGCCGAGAGAGGGGGGGGGGGAGAGCACTCTATGCATCAGAGCTAGAGATGTGTGTTGAGACCTAAAGTGAGGTAATTAACTCATTACAAGCTTAGTGGTTAATTTAAACTTCAGACAGTTAACTGTGACCTGAAAATTAACACTCCATACCCTGGAAATATATATCAAAGGTATTAGATCAGGGGAGAGAGACAAATTACTTGAAGTTGCTATGCTAGCTAATTCACCTCAGCAAAGACTAAATCAGCATCTTTGATCATGGCATTGCCGTTTTTGGCATCGGAGCTATAGGAGCCCAATCACCTGACCTGCAAGTGATATTGACCAATGACCACAGTAGCCAAATTCATTCCATGTACACTGATTGTCTACACAGGTGCTTGATTGACAAGATCAGGTGGTCATCAGATCAGCCAATCCACATGGACTACATAATGTGACACCTACTATGCTCGTATGGGCAAATGTCGAGAACATGTGAAAAGGGAGATTCCACTCTTTGGGTGAAAAAGGTTCACATAGAGGTTGCGCCATATAAATAGCCATCTCAAGCCAATTAGTGGCAATGGGAGTGTATTATAAAACCCTCCATCAGCAAGTCTACATCAGTGAAGGTTAAGAGTCCTGTGCAAGATATTATTTGTTCCTACAGTATGTAGCATCTTAACTTCATGGCTGTATTTGTTAACTTACAATAGCATAGCAATGAAACTGACATTAGCAGAAAACCACAGTACATCGAAAAAAAGGTAGACATACATAATGCAACATATGTGTAGGTCTACATAATATAGTGAATGGAAAACATAAATAAAACATGAGATTCAGCTCTATACACACATAATAAAAGAAGTAAAGAGGAAAGAAATATCTTTCCTGGGGTCTCCAAAATGTATATTTGATGGCGTTTTCAATATTTATCATCTTCATTATTTCAGTGAAAACAACTGACATCAATTTTCCTTTTCCGTCGAGGCTATCTGAAGGCTCGCTGCAGCTTTACACACTATCCCTTCAATAAAAGTGCCCTGCAATGATGGAGACTACAAACATGGGACACTCTATAACAGAGGGGAAGGGGGAGTGTGGAGGATTCTGCTTGGGAAAGGCACAGCACTATAGATGCTAACTGGCTGGAAAATGATTGACACTTCTATGTGTAGCCACAGAGAAATATTCTGTGCATATCTGCAGGTATGTGCTGTTGCTGTTACGCCAGAAAGACTGAGTTGTACACACATACACACACACAGGCACACACACACACACACACACACACACACACACACACACACACACACACCAACATGTGTGTCATACCATCAGGGTTTGAGAGTGCAAAGACAAAAGAGAGCAGTGAGCCCAAGAAAAAAAGAGACCAATCAAGAAAGAGCCACTTCAGAAACAATTTGAAGGCCATTTCATATTTTTTATCCAACGTACTTGTAAACACCAAAAACACTGTGTGTAGCACAAGATAGCTAGATCATTAAATGCAACATTTTGACAAATTCTGTTAAGGATTGTGGGTGTCTAGCTAGTTTTTAATTAGCCATGGAAATACATTTAAAGATGACCTACAACTATCTACAAAAGCACACATTAAAAATGCTACTTTTCAAGTGGAACTTTTCATGTTCAATAAGTTCAAACTATTGAAACTTTAAAAGGCACCTTGAGACATAATGTACATGTGAAAACAGTGAGACAATTGTACTCTATCTAATTGATTTGCACCAGACCAGTGTGCTTGAGTCAAAGCTTCAGTGGAACCTTTTCTTCTTATAAGTGGGGCACGTTGCCATGGAGACTTAAAGCCCCCAATAAAGCCTCACTTGGTGAGAACCTCTTCAAACACCTGTGTGTGTCAAGACATCTGCTTGTGTGAGCAGTCAACTCAAGCCACAGATGTGCACACAAAGGTATTTCTGAAGCACATTTTTGAAAAACGCTATGGTGAGGATTGCGCTGTGACTTAAAGGGATATTCCACCATTTGAGGAATTACACTCATTTTCCACCTCCCCTCTAGTTAAACAATTGCTTTTTACTTCTCTCCAGTTCATCCAGCCGAGCCTGGCGATACCACTTTTAGCTCCAGCCTAGCATAGATCATTTAATCGGATTAGACCATAAGCATCTCGCCTGCTAACATATAAGATTTCCGGTAATTTTCACATTTAAAACTTGACTCTTCTCAAGTTAAAAACAGAAAATGGAACGTGGTGATTTTCTAGGCTGATTTGACATGGAAATATACTCTCATTCTGGCGTAATTATCTGCTGTAGCTCAAACTTGTTGGTGGAAGGCCTACGGGGACTATTTTCAGGTGCTCCCTGATATCATTGTGCTGCTGCGCCTATGGTACGTTCGCAACGTTCCTTGGTTATTACGACGGAATGAGAGTAGTTCCATGTCAAATCAGCCTAGAAAAATGGCCACGTTCCATTTTTACACTTTCTAGTTACACTTACCTAACTTGAGAAGAGTCAAGTTTTAAATGGGAAAATTACCAAAAATCTTAATTTTTTGTCATTTTTAAGCGAGATGCTAGCAGGCGAGATGCTAATGGTCTAATCCGCTTCAATGATCTATACTAGGCTGGAGGTAAAAGTGGTATCGCCAGACTCAGAGAACAGCTGGATGAACTGGAGAAAGGTAAAAAAACATTAACTCAAGGGGAGGTGGAAAATGAGTGTAATTCCACAAACGGTGGAATATCCCTTTAACCAAGAGATTGTCAGTTGATTTTTGTGATTATCAAAAAATGCTATATTAATTCAGTGTGAATATACCATGATATGAATGTTAAAATGCTCAACTTGCTAAATGCTGCTGCTACACCCACAGTCAAATTTACAGACCCTCTCCACACATCCTATCCACACACACACACACACACACACACACACACACACAGTTGGGCAGCCCAACAATGTCACCTCTGCCAGCTGACGCTTCACACACACTCACAGCAGGAGAAACTGTAAGAAAGGTGTGCAGGACAACTCCAGAGGCTTGCAAACACACAAACACACACTGTGTGTGTGTGTGTGTGTGTGTGTGTGTGTGTGTGTGATCACTAACATGGCAACCCCTCCAGCTGCAAATGGAGCAGCAGTGCTGATGGGTGCACACACACACCACACAAACACACACACACACACACACACACACACACACAAACATAGAAAAAGATTTCTAGCCAGTGCTGTAGGGCTCCAACAATGCCACATCTGCCAGCTGATGCTTCACAAACACTCACAACAGGAGAAACAGGTGTGCAGGACAACTACAGAGGCTTAGTCACACACACACACATGTGTGTGTGTGTGTGTGTGTGTGTGTGTGTGTGTGTGTGTGTGTGTGTGTGCTATCTCACTCTCTTCTCTCCTCCACCTGTAGACGGGGCAGCAGCGCTGGTGGGAGCAGGAGATCCCAGTGGAGGCCCCCATCAGGAAGGGCGAGCTCATCACCTACAACCTGGCCAGACTCATCCGTCCGAGGAGGCCTAGGTCGCCTCACTCCCATCCACAGCTTCGGAGGGGAGACTCCACCCCGTCTTTGTCGTTACCTATAGTGGTGAGCACTAGACCACTCTTCACTTCTTTACAATTAGTCAATATATTAGTCTCTTATTACGTGAGGAGTTAGTCCACTCTCCACTTCTATACAATGCATTATTCTTTACCTATGTCTTGCATTACTTTCTTTGCCTTGCCTTGTTATGCCTTACTTTGCCTTGCCTTACTTTGCCTTGCCTTGCACCTCTTTTCTTTTGTTGCTTTGTTTTCTTTGTTTTGTTTGGCTTGCTTTACATTAGATTTGCGTGTCTCTTAATTTGGTACTCTCTGGTACTAATTTGGTACTCTTTGAGTTGTTCTTTGTTAAGTTGTTTTGTTTTATTTTGTTATGTAGGTTTATTTTGTCTCATCTCTGCTATGATAGTCCTGAAGCTGAATGTAATGTTGATTGGCACCATGACAGAACTGTCAGGAGCAAGAAGCTGGTTGTGTGATCTGATGGGCTTGCAGTAATGTAGGGTGACACCCAGGAGAGGGGAGGCGTCTCCACTGATGTTGGTGCACCCAGCGTCACGCTCTTGTCTCAGTGAATTGCCGATTAACACAATCTCCAAGAAAAATCAAGTTTGTTGAACTTGTGCCATTTCTAAACTCTGACTAATAATTATTTTTGTTCTACTGAAATTTGTGTCTGAATAAACCATGAGCTGAGTTTTAGGCTAGAGGCTAATGGACGCTCTACAGCAACAACAACAATAAGAGCAACATACATTAATGTCTGTGACACTTTTTCTTTTGCACACACAAGTAATAAATAAACTCCCTTTAATTTACTAACACACTTTAATTTGCACAAACTCACACACACACACACACACACACACACACACAAACACTGGGTGACTGCTCTCTTCCTTCACTACAGCACACACACTCACTCACACACACACAGACACACTCACTCACA
Source organism: Alosa alosa (assembly GCF_017589495.1). NCBI lineage: Eukaryota > Metazoa > Chordata > Actinopteri > Clupeiformes > Clupeidae > Alosa > Alosa alosa. The sequence continues at coordinate 7,659,282 of NC_063196.1, forward strand.
CACACACACACACACACACACACACACACACACACACACACACACATCTTCCTGTTTCCTGGACAAATCAGAGGGGTGCTTCAGCAGCTCTCTGACAGAGCAGGCTAATGTGTTAAACACATCTCACATCTCACATCGCTTCGTCAACACTCATGCTATGACAGGCAGGGTTAAAAATACAATCTGAAGTCCAATACTTTCCAGCGGTATCCAGTAGTGTTAGTGAGTGCGATTACACACACACACACACACAAACATAGAAAAAGATTTCTAGCCAGTGCTGTAGGGCTCCAACAATGCCACATCTGCCAGCTGATGCTTCTGAAACACTCACAACAGGAGAAACAGGTGTGCAGGACAACTACAGAGGCTTAGTCACACACACACACAGTGTGTGTGTGTGTGTGTGCGTGCATGCGTGTGTGTGTGTGTGTGTGTCCTCTCTTCTCTCCTCCCACCTGTAGGCGGGGCAGCAGGCTGGTGGGGAGCAGGAGATCCCAGTGGAGGCCCCCATCCCAGGAAGAGGCCGAGGCTCATCACCTACAACCTGGCCAGGGCTCATCCGTCCGGAGGAGGCCTGTGAGTCGCCTCTCCTCCCATCCGCCCCCCCGGAGGGGGAGACTCCACCCGTGCAGCATCGTTACCTATAGTGGTGAGCACTAGACCACTCTTCACTTCTTTACAATTAGTCAATATATTAGTCTCTTATTCATTGAGGAGTTAGTCCTCTCCACTTCTATACAATGCATTATTCTTTACCTATGTCTTGCATTACTTTCTTTGCCTTGCCTTGTTATGCCTTACTTTGCCTTGCCTTACTTTGCCTTGCCTTGCACCTCTTTTCTTTTGTTGCTTTGTTTTCTTTGTTTTTGTTTGGCTTGCTTTACATTAGATTTCGTGTCTCTTAATTTGGTACTCTCTGGTACTAATTTGGTACTCTTTGAGTTGTTCTTTGTTAAGTTGTTTTGTTTTATTTTTGTTATGTAGGTTTTATTTTGTCTCATCTCTGCTATGATAGTCCTGAAGCTGAATGTAATGTTGATTGGCACCATGACAAACTGTCAGGGCAAGAAGCTGGTTGTGTGTGATCTGATGGGCTTGCAGTAATGTAGGGTGACACCCAGGAGGGGGCGTCTCCACTGATGTTGGTGCGCACCCGTCAACTCTTGTCTCAGTGGTGCCGATTAACACAATCTCCAGAAAAATCAAGTTTGTTGAACTTGTGCCATTTCTAAACTCTGACTAATAATTATTTTTGTTCTACTGAAATTTGTGTCTGAATAAACCATGAGCTGAGTTTTAGGCTAGAGGCTAATGGGCGGCTCTACAGCAACAACAACAATAAAAGCAACATACATTAATGTCTGTGACACTTTTTCTTTTGCACACACAAGTAATAAATAAACTCCCTTTAATTTACTAACACACTTTAATTTGCACAAACTCACACACACACACACACACACACACACACAAACACTGGGTGACTGCTCTCTTCCTTCACTACAGCACACACACTCACTCACGCACACACAGACACACTCACTCACGCGCACACACACACACACACACACACACACACACACACACACACACATCTTCCTGTTTCCTGGACAAATCAGAGGGGTGCTTCAGCAGCTCTCTGACAGAGCAGGCTAATGTGTTAAACACATCTCACATCTCACATCGCTACGTCAACACTCATGCTATGACAGGCAGGGTTAAAAATACAATCTGAAGTCCAATACTTTCAGCAGTATCCAGTAGTGTTAGTGAGTGCACGTGCACACACACACACACACACAAACATACACACACACACAGATACACACACGCATACACGCACACACACACACACACACACACACACATAAACATACACACACACACACACACACACACAGATACAAACACGCACACACGCACACACACACACACACGCTAACACTAAGCGCTTTCAGACATACGTGTAAGACCGGAGGTTCTGCCGATGTTAAACGGTGGGGCCGTATATCTGAACGACATAACCGGTCATATGGAAGTCTGAATTTAGCGGTTGTTCTACTACTCCCCTAGTATTTCCTCCGGACATTATGTAAATGTTCTGTGTCTGAACGAGGCGTAGAACATGCGATTAAAATTCACACCTAGTGAGAGGCCGTGTTGGTGACGTTTCTTTCGTGCGTCCATGTGGTTAGATCTGACTTAAATGCCAGTGTTATGATGGAGTGGCATAGTGCTGTCAGAAAATCTCCGACCTGGAAGATGCAGACATCCACGGACTACTGTCCATGAGGGCATACAACATTTTGATAGAACACATGAAGGGAATGGCACGTTGTAACCTACAACTGCATGGCAAGGCCAAACAAATTCAAAAGACTGAATCACCATAAGCAGAAGGCGCTGAAAAGGCAGTAGCCTACAGCGACGTCGTTGACGACAATAATAGGAGTATTTAACAAATTGTTAGCCAACACGGTTTTCTGTTCATTGATAGCCTTCCCATATGACTTGCTGAGCTCGCTGATATTTGTTGAGCATATATGCCTAGAGAAAATGAAAACGAAGAAAACCCAACTTTGTTCCAAGCTCCTTACGTAAATGCAATAGACACATGGGGAGAGGATGCTTTTGAAAAAAAATAAACCATGAAAAAACGAACTTCACTGGTATGTCAGTATTTTGTTTGTTGCTTAAAAACGTTGTATGATGGCCTTGAAGTCTTGAGTTAGCCTACTGAATTGGCTGGTAGCCTACCATAAAGTTTGTGCATGCTCTCTTTCTCCAACGCAAACCAGATTCTAGTAGGCTACATAACGTTGAAAACAGATAAATGTGTTTATTCGAAGCACACATACAAATACTGTAGGTCAATTTCAAGTGCTCACTTACGTGACTAGCCTGCTTCAAGTATTAGCCTATGCACAATAGATTTCTCTTCTTTAGCCTACATAATGCATAGGCTACACTTTGTAAACAAAAGCAGCTGTGACAGGCAGCGGCCACATATATTCGTCATATCTGCATCTTGTGAACTCTACAAGCCCCCACCCCTCACTCGACAACCACGATTCTGTAATGTGCGTGTATGTCGTTCACACATCACGTCCATTATAAGGTCAGTATAGGTTAGCATCATATCTGAATCATCCGAAGGGTAGGACCTCCGTTTGACAAATATACTCCGGAGGTTATATCTGAAAGCGCTTACTTACAGTATAAAGACAGTATTATCAATATTCAAAATTGACAGAAAGATAGCACACTATGTGTGGGTTCTTAAGAAAAACAGGTTTGCACTGATGTACTGTAATCCTGCTTGGCTGCCTTAGAGTAGGACAGATGGGCCACTGGCCGGTCAAGTCATTAACTATACATGACTGCTAGACTGAAAGAACAAATTGGTTGGACATTGATAAAACTGTAACACTGTGATTTGCCAAGGTATTTTCTCGCAAACACACACACACACACACGACAACAAGGTCATTCTCTGTCTGACTCTCTGGGCCTGATGTACAAAAAATTACTGCCAAATTACCGCATGCTTCTGATGCTATTTGCACCTTAAAACATGTCATCTTACAGTATGTACAAAGCAAACCGCACATGGATGATGGCGTCTTCCACTTTTTTGCATGGCTCTGGAGTGCAGAATGGCGAACTGCACTTTTTCTACTCATGCATACAGTATGCATTTATGGGACGGTCGAGGGCAAGGAAGGTAGGAAAAGGGAGAATTGTGCAACAACTACAGAGGAGTGCAAGTGCCTTTCTAATTTTGCACTTGCACTTTCACTTTCACGTCATCAACTTCCCAGTCTCCTAATCTAGGGTATTAAGTCTGTCATAACCTACAGTACGTGCAGTACATAGTTTAGAGTATTTGAAGTGGAGTAGAACTACTGCTCTATATGTCGCTGCTTGTTGACATCTTATTATCAAACTACATTTTTGAGCTTTTTTGAGTTTAGCTATGGGCACTGCGAACTGCGTTAGAGGGTGAAGACGTGCAATGGCGACGCTGTTAACGTAACAGAGTGAAAGCTTAGAAAATTCCACACAATATGGCGAGGCACAACATTCACTTTCTGCGGACAGAAAAACTCGCTATTTGTGCTGTCTTTGTACATTGAGGCCTCTGTGTTGTAAAAGCATTTGCAGTTTGTCAAGCTCTGCTTGCACTGCCTGCCTAACCCCCTCCTGGGCAAGTCATATTGAGCACCTGGGCTTTTCCGTAGCTAAGACCCAAAGGCATCCTGGGAGACTTGAGTGAGCCCATTGGGCCCATTCATGTATGCCTTGTTTACTGTAAGGAAAAACACAAGTAAAGTACAGCTAAGGTTTTATCTTTATATTTGTACAAACAATATCAGACTCTGCTTTTCTTCTAACTCAGGCTCGATTAACATTATTCTCCTCCCTTCGCAACGAGCCATGTGTGGTCTATGAAATGACCCTACCACTTTGCTTTTGACTGTTTTTTTCCCTCGTCCGCACCTGCATGATGCCTTGGATAAACCCATCTGGCAAATGACTTTTGTCAGGTGCATTCACACATTCTGTTTTGTTCTTCATGGGCACCTTGATGTTGGTTAGTTGAACAGTCCTCCCTGGTTTAGAGGAGTCATATAGAATTGTGTAGGATTGGCAGCCACACAGTTTTCTTCCAGTGACTTTCATTGTATTTTACACAGCATGGTACAAAGTGCTATGTCTAGATAGCCGGCCCTGGTTTTAGGAGCCAGTGGATATCTGGACAACAAAGACCGTAGGTGTTCTTGACAGTATGTGAAAATGGTTGGTCCTTCACATTCTGTTGCTATTTCTCTAGTTCATTTTTGAATGTTAACTAAAAAACAAACTTCACACAGCATCCTCCACCCTATTCTCTTTCTTCCCTGCAATCTTTCAAATGTTCTTCTACGCCTCCTTCAGGCAAATACCACTACACACCAGCACACCAACCCTTTATATTTGGCGGGCATTGTGAAGCAGAAAGAGACAAAAAAAACACCCATTCCATTTTCAACCATACAGTTTTTGTGTAATTTAATACATTTTCGGTTTCCACACACGAGACAGGCTAAGTCTCTGGCGTTGAAGGTGGATTTGTCCTTGAGATGGACTTCTGACACCTTCAGGTCTTCAGAGGAATGGTGATTCATCCCCCTGCACCGAACTCTTAACTGTTCATTGTCTCCTTTGAAGATCTCCGTTGCTCTCATCTCAAAGTGCCACTGATGAGGATCTTTGAGATGTGTCCGAGACGTTGAACACAGTCAAGTGGGTTTTTTGGTTGAAAAGGGTTGAAAAGGATTTCCGTTTTTCTCTCTCCTTGGCCTTCTGTGACACACCGCTGATGGATTCTAGAGCTTTGAGGTTGAAAATATACTCCATTGAGGAACACATTATGACCCCTGTGTTTCCAAAGAATGAAGAAGGTGGTACCATTAATCCAGTTTCAATTTATTCTCAATGCCTGAACTCATTTTTGATGAAACATTTTACAGAATTTTATGAATATAATAATTGTTACTGCCTAATTATGTAACTGTACTCTATTTTTAATAATGTTTTGACAAACACATCTGCTAATTGAAGTGAACTGTAACATTTTACAACGGTAGGGAGTAGGCACACATACACAGAATTCCCTCTGCATATCTGTGTGTGTGTGTGTGTGTGTGTGTGTGTGTGTGTGTGTGTGTGTGTGTGCTATGTGCATATGTATATTTGTATGTAGTAGTGTGTGTGTGTGTGTGTGTGTCTACTATGTGCGTGTGTATGTATATTTGTATGTAGTAATGGATGTGTGTGTGTTTGTGTGTGTATGCCCTTGCTCAGTGTGGTTACACTACTCTTAATGCCAGTGGGATCAGGTGCCTGAGGCCCGAATCCCCTGGCTGATATTCTATCTACACGTGTTTGCTTTGTGGGAATGATTTGTTATTAGTTGATTTAATCGAGTGGATTAAAATCAATTCAGCTGGGAGCGATGGACTCGATCCGGCGCGGAGCATTTCATAAATCAGTGCGGCGGTAACAGAGTTTCTCGGGGCTGGCCATGCAGAGCATCCATTCCACCCGGACGCGGATCGATCATTAAAAGGGCCCATGCATCTTCCTGGCAGCACAGATTGGGTTTGCCTCCGCAGAGGCTTGGACCGCAGGCTAAGTGCCCATTCAAACAAACTGCGCTTGATAGCCTCAACCTGCTTTGAGCTGCCAGAGATTACCCCTTTCAGACATTGGCAGCCATTAGTGCCTCACTGAACAAGTCCAAATGCAATGACGACTGGTATGTTCAGGACAAACATACCAAAACATACATACATACTGTACATACCCAACAAACATCAACGTTTGGGTGGATTATCCTGAACATGCCCAAAGTCAAAAAATGACTTAATGCATGATTCAAATTGGGACCAGCTTATTTAGTCCATGCCCAAGTCCCTTCCACCGAGTCATATAAAAAATCCTGCTGGCAGACAGACACACGGACATCCCCCAGCAAAAGCATTAGTAGGTGAAGGACTGACCCTTTAAGACAGCAGATTGTGGACACCTGCTGTGAGCACATTGATTTAAAGAGAGGTGTCAACTTATTAATAAGGGTGCAGATGCATCATGAACAGACGAGCTTGAAGTGTGTGTGTGTGTGTGTGTGTATGTGTTAATGTGTGTGTGTGTTTTAAAGTTGTGTGTCATTGTAAATTCTTGTCAGCTCTGATGTTGGATTGGTTTCAGAAGCTCAAGCAGCTCTGTGACTGTTAGTGGAGATGTAATGCTCATTACCCAATCAGCAGGGAAACTGAGGAAGCCAAGCAGCCTGGCATGAAACATTCAAACCATGCTTCTCCTCTTCGTCTTCCTCCTTCTCCTCCTCCTCCTCCTCCTCGCCCTCCTCAACCTTTCTTCTTCATTTTCTCCTTCTTCTTCTGAGTGATTCACTGCCATGCAACGTTGTTTTCTGTATGCTTTGCTTCAAACAGCTCCCACAATATTATTCCTTAAAGCTGCCATGCTTTGCTTAACAACTCAGCTGATAAAGGGTTAAATGTAAACATGACATTTGCTAAATGTAGTTGAAGGGTATAGGAAGTGCTTGTATCTGAAAGTGTGTGAGGTCTGTGTGATGTATCTGTACTTAAAACGGAGATAGCAGATATAGACTAGCCTTTAAAATGGATCACACAGAGCTTTTAGTTGTGTTCAAGTAAAGTAGGTTCAGATGCCCTGTCTCTGCTTAACTTACATCTTGTTTCTCTTTTCTTTTAGCCCCTATCAATCCACATTTACGTAAGTATCTATCTTTTGTCCTGCTACTTTGTGCGTGTGTGTGTGTGTGTGTGTGTGTGTGTGTGTGTGTGTGTGTGTGTGTGTGTGTGTGTGTGTGTGTGTGTGAGTGTCTCTGTGTCTGCGTTTGTGTGCATGTGCCTGTGCGTGCATACATGAGTGAGGGCACACCTCTATGAGCGCAAGTTTGTGTCAGTGTGTGTCTTTACGTGGAAGTGAATGTGTCTGCATGCATTTATCTGTTTACATGTGTGTAAGTGTGTGTGTGTGTGTGTGTGCGCGCGCGTATGTGTGTACAATAGTGTGTGCGTGTGTTTGTATAAATACAGAGCTGAATCACACACACACACACACACACACACACACACCTCTCATCTGTCCTCGACTGCTAATCACTATGCAATCCTCAGCTCTCTGTCTCTCTCTGTAGCGTGGCTTCTCTCGTTTTCTTTATCAGTCTCGGCGAGGTTCTGTACACAGCTCGGGCACTCGCTCTCTCCCCAAAGCTGCAGACTTAGCCTCTCCTCCGGGAGCCGGGGCCCTCATTTAAATCAAGGCTGCTGAGAGGAGGGGTGGGGAGGGCTGGGTCACTCCTGCTCGTGGCCCTTGCTGGACCGTCTTAAACTGCCTCGGGTGTGTCTCCACTCCTGCTGCCCCTGCGTTAAAGCCCCACCAGTGCCCTATCCTCTCAAGGTTGCCCCCGCGAAGAGCTTGCAGCTACATTTTAATCAAACCCATGAATATTTATCATAGGGCGCACATCTGCTGCCGGAATTCCAATGTCTCCTCAAACCAAAGTCTTTGAGGACATCTGACAAGGTTTTGCTTCCCTGCGTGATTTGGTTAATTGGCATGTTTTTTGTTGAGGGTTTTTTTTTGGCTCTGGTAAGCAAACAGTCACTGTTGAGGAGGCTCAGGAGGGAAAGAGCGTGCAGGTTTTATGGCCAACACATCAAAAAGACAAGGGCGCATTAAGCAGCCGTGTCAAGCATGTTTTTGTGTGCGTGTGTGTGTTTTTTTTTTTTACATAATCTCCTCATTAAAAATCGGGTGCCTGTAGAAAAGTGTTAGGTCTGCTAGAGCATCTAATTATCAGTTTTCCACAGCTGGAGAGACAGCTCCTACCAGCTCTCTGTAGCCTGCGTGGCCTAACAGGTACTCAGGATCTGTGTCAGGAAGTGCTGCTCAGACGATGAGCAAGCCTATTGGGATCAGGGTCTGTAGGTTTATTCAAGGTTCCTTTCAGAAAAAAAGCATTCATAAGATAAAGAGGGCCTAACTTTTTTCCATTGTCATAATTAAACGACTTTTCCGTTTTCTCACTTCTCACATCTCACATCTGACAGAAATCTACACCGATGATCTGCAAACTAGATACTACAACGAAATCTACACCAGCGAAAAGCAAATGGCATTCTCATTGTCAGACCTCTCTTTAGCTGTATGGATGTTTACATCCCCCACCCCCCCCCCCCTACACACACATCCACCCCTCCTTTTTACATTTGGTTGAGGCCCAGGAAACGGTTGAACCTCACCAGAAAGTCTCCTAATGCTGTGTCTCGACAGGCTTACCCAGACCGTGCTAACCAGCCTGTGGAGAGAGAGAGAGAGGATTTAGGCTTTCAGAACCTTTGACGTGAAGCATGTTGCAGTGGGACTTAAGCATTTAATCCTATTGAATGTTTTTTTTTTTTTCAATCTAAAGTAAAATAATGAGAAAGTCAATCTGTTGTTATTTTAAGTAATCTTTTATATTCTCTTGTTTAGCATACCATTGGGCTTTTCATACGTCTGCAGCTATTGAACTGGTGCCTGTCTGCTTAGAACTTTGTTTTAATGTTTGTTTTATTTCTTTTATTATTTTGATTCTGTTTTTGGACACATCTGGCTTCAGAAGCAAATTCAGAATCTCTGTGGTACCTTTGATAAGGAAAGGTTGAATAAAACAAACAAAAAAAAACCTCATACTGCCATGTCATTTCTATCAATACTAAAATGGGTCAAGCCTTCCTCTCTCTCTCTCTCTCTCTCTCTCTCTCTCTCTGAACTCTCCCACCTCTGACCCCAGGCGAGTTCCACTGCAGCTTCGAGGAGGAGCCCATCTGTTTGTTCATCCAGGACAAGAACGATGATTTTGACTGGACACGACATAGCGCTGCCACTCGCGACACCAAGTACACGCCCAACACAGGCCCCAGCGGGGACAGAGCCGGCTCCAAGCAGGGTAAGACCTTGACCTTTGACACTTGAACTTTACGCATAAAGTGCCCTCTGAATGTTGTTATGTGCTTTTAAAACGCTACTATCTGACATGGTAATATAACATCACAATGAGTTCGCCACCTTAGGGAACTGTTGCTGTGCCTCAGAAAAAGTCTGTAATGACACTAGCACCTCTCGCCAAAGTAATACAACGTTATCTAACGTTATCTTAACGTCATGTCTAGCATGTCTAATATGCTTGAAATGTGCAAGTTCAAAAATCATAATCATAATCAAAAATAATAATGGTAAGAAATTCCTCAGGTATTACACCTCTGCTACACCTTCTCTGTTGTAAGCTAGTACTAAACCGTCTCAGGACAAAGCACTGTACATTATCTTGGTCAGTGTATGTGGATAAAAGCATTTGAGCACTTGGCAGGCTGTTGTAGACTAAAACTACTAATTTGTCCAAACAGGGTTTTTTTACGCATATTCTAGCAAAAACTGTCTACTTTATTAATGATGTAGACTAAAATAGATAAGTTAATTCATATCTGAGAGCTGCAATGAATGAATGAATTTGATTGACCACAGGTACACTTATTCCGAGGATCTCTAGGAATAAACAGTACGACGACCGGCAGACAGTGTATTCCGGCACACGGTAGCCTAATTGTCTATGTCGGTCTTGAAAATAGCCTTTCCTACCAGTGACTGTTCAAACTCAAGTCGACAGGCTGGGGCTTCACTGAACTTTCCTGCCAGTGTGGTTTATGACATCACCTGCTACAGCTCAACAGAGCGAGGAGCAGACATAGAGATGCTGCTAAACATGCTGTCTAGTGAAGCCTACATCACTGCTGCAGTGGGGCTAACTGGCATATCTGACAACAAACTACAGAAAAGGCATCCAAAACCCATGAGAACACTAGCAATCACACAGCTGTCACTTATTACAGTGCATGAAAATGCACTGTACTGTTATTCCAAGGCTTTTTCTTCTTCTTCTTCTTCTTATTCTTCTTCTTCTAACGCAGTTAATGCAACTTAAACCGTTTAACGTAGAAACTTCATTCAAACTATGTTGCGTAGGTCTTACTTAGGACATGTGGGCTTTGTATTTTTCATTTTTGTAACTTTTATACTTTTTAAACTATTAATTAAAAACTAGTCAAAATTTCCCCATAGACTTAACATGGGCTGATGACATCACAATAGAGCCATTAAGCAATTAGAATCCTATGGCAGGTGTTCGGGCCACCTGGACCAACTGCCAGTCTCAGGCTTTAAGCATACAAACTGGCCCTATTAAGACTACACATCCTGTTCAACTGCTTCCTCTGCCAAAAACTGTTTCAAAATAAAAGTCCTCACTACAATATTTCACTGTTAAACAATTTAACCCTTTAAACTACTGAACTTTTTAACTGTTCAGCCATTGTAACTGTTACTTGTCATCAACTATGACTCCTACCCACTGTAGCTAGTTAGCTAAGTTAGCTAAGTCACATGGTTAGCATAGTTAGCATGCTAGCATGTTAGCATGCTAATTAACATTTTTAGCAAAACTGCTTAAAATGATTAGCTAAGTTAGCTAAGTCACATGGTTAGCATAGTTAGCATGCTAGCATGTTAGCATGCTAGTTAGCATTTTTAACAAAAACTGCTAAAATGATTAGCTAAGCTTAGCTAAGTAACATGGTTAGCATAGTTAGCATGCTAGTTAGAATTTTTAGGAAAACTGCTAAAAGTGATTAGCTAAGTTAGCTAAGTCACATGGTTAACATAGTTAGCATGCTAGCATGCTAGTTAGCATTTTTAGCAAAACTGCTTAAAATGATTAGCTAAGTCACATGGTTAGCATAGTTAGCATGCTAACATGTTAGCATGCTAGTTAGCATTTTTAGCAAAACTGCTTAAAATGATTAGCTAAGTCAGCTAAGTAACATGGTTAGCATAGTTAGCATAATTAGCATGTTAACATGCTAGTTAGCATAACTGCTAAAAATAATTAGCTAAGTTAGCTAAGTCACATGGTTAGCATACTTAGCATTTTAACATTGTTAGCATGCTAGTTAGCATAGTAACTTGGTTAACATTATTATCTTTGTTAATATAGTTAGCATAACTGCTAGCAAACATTAGAGCCATTCCAAGTGTCAGTTATCGTCAACTATCTACCTAAATAATTTAACCATTTAAACTATCCACTTATTTAACCGTTCAATCATTCCAACTATATTAAACCTTATCTACCTAGCAACCAATATAGTTTGTTTTTACTCTGTATGATATTTGACATCATATTTTTTGCATTTTCATGCACTGTATTTCCTTCAGGAAATGCTTTTCTAGTTAAAAGCTTGCTAGCATGCTCACGTAATTAGCATCAAATTGAAATGGCAGATGTGCACATCTGCCCTTCACGTCACTTCATACCATTAAAAAATGTATAGCCTGTGTAGCCTGCTGGCTGCCCCTAAAATCCATCCCTCGAATTGTTACACACTGTGTCTTTAAGCCCACACACACTAAATACTCCACAATACATTCCATACAATATATCAATGCAATGTGCAATGTGCTCATGTACTTATCTAACGAGTGTATAGGCCTTGTGAAGTAAGGATCCTTTTTTCCTGTTCTGAAAGGCCCAATCTGAGTGGGAATATGTGTCTGTTCTAAAATACCCAATGTGAATAGGAATATGTTTCTGTTCGAAAAGGCTCATTGTGAATGGGAATAGCTCAGCTTGTGCTGATGAGTGTATTATCCCATTGAGGAGGCAGATGCTGGGGATTAAAGCTTTAACTGGGTAAGCTGGAGTCACAGGACAGGGAGATGAGGCGCAGAGAGAGTCGTGTGTGTGTGTGTGTGTGTCATCACAATTGTGTCATCTCCACAGAGGGAATCGCACATGTGTGTTGTCTCTTTTAACAGCTTCAGAGAGAGAGAGAGAGAGAGAGTGACCATGACAGATTTTCCCTCGCCAAGGTTTTGGCTAGATCTGGGGTCATTATTTAGCCGCATTACCCTCGTGCTTGTTGTTGCTTGGGCGTCTAGTTTATTTTGATTCTATGGGTCGTTAGCCTAGCGTAGAACTAAGTTCACCAGGGCCCTGGTCATATCACACAGCCCTAATGTCATTGTCATTATAGTATGACGCTAGCATTATCATTATACTTGTAATTGGCAGTGTGAACGGGTCTCATTGTGAACGGCTCTCATCTAGAGCTTGCACACTACCTGCGTGACACGCACGTCTCAGGCGCGGCTCGAGCTTAGAAATGGGATCGACGCCTATTTTTCAAACGACACGCAAACGTGCTGGAAGCATTTCCATTCAAAAGAGAAAGTGAAGAGATGTTTTAATAGGCAGAGGGACCGCATCAGAGGTGTCTCTGATATGAATGCTCACATAAAACACGACACAGAAGCCACAGAACAGACATGCAATGCACACGCTACATCGGCGGTCTCAATGTGTGTACATGCATATACAGCCCTATATGCACATAATGTATATATTCTACTGTACATAGTATCCCATGTGTACATGTACTTGCTGTATCCCAAGTTCCTAAATGCACATGCACATACTATACAGCCATACATATACATGTACTGTATATTACAATCCAACATGCAAAAATGCTGCTGTCCCTCAGCAGGCATGGAAGTTCTTTATTAAATAAATTTGGTAAACAAAACAGAGAGCACCTTCTATTCATTCTCAGTCCCTCAATCTGATTTACGCTTCAAAGTTCACATTTGAGTTATGGCTCTGACTTGACTCAAGACCGAGTGAACACATGAATCATTTTTAGAAGCAGGCAAAAGGATGTCAAATTAGAAATTGTTTCTCCCACACTCTCTTGTGACTTAGTACCTAGACTGATGTGTCATTTTAATGGTGCTACACTCACACGGAAGTGGATTTGGCCTCTTGCTGGTGTTCATAATGGACAGATGTGAGAAAAGACCTGCATCGAGTGTAGGTACAGCGTAGTCAGTCCATCCAGAATTGAGTAAACAAAAAGAAAAAAGAACTGGTAGATGCATGGACACTGTGAATAAAGGTGACAAGGTAACACATTTATAATTCAAAAGAACTGGTCTCCAGTGACCAGCTAGACCGGCAGCTGACCCACAGCCAAAACGAA
>NC_063196.1:7677957-7695457 GCF_017589495.1 Alosa alosa
GGGAGGAGGAGTCCAAGCGCTCGTCTTCATTGTTCCTCCGCGTTCGCCTTTCAATTTGTTTTTCTCATCCGGCCGTCGTCTTTCACTTGGCGTTCCTCATTTCATGCCGGCCTGTCGGAAACAGGTGTGGGCATAGCACAGCGAGGAGCGTTGTCGTCTACAGGCGGGCGGCTGTTCAAAAGGACAGACGGACTCTTAGCTGCCTGAATGCAGCCGGAAATGAAACAGGGGCCCACAGATGTGTACCGCACTTACGCAGGTGCCTCGAGCACCTCAATCAGAAAAGATTAGTGCTCTTGACACAACCCAGTCAAGTTGCTTTCACTGGATTACGTACAGTATGTCAAAATATGCGCAAGACATGGACTTAAGTTTAGAGAACACATTAGCCATTAAAACATAATATGTGCTCAATAAGGTCTCTATTACTGTAAGTGTAATTACAAATTTATGAAATCTTTTTTCAACAATTTCTTATTCTTACTGAATAGGTGATTTATTCTTTGTAAATCCTTAAGAAGAAATGAATTGGCCTTGATCTAAGGTTATTTATATATAGTATGGATTGAAATAGAGACTTTATAACCTTTTAATACATTGCCACATACACCTATTCATACAATGAAGTAGGAGTCTATAAACTCTATTTTATACACATATTCATAATGTATTAATGGTTAACATCTGTTCCCTAAACTTAAGAGTTACCCAAGATGTATTCCACATTAACTATGGTATACTATGGTAAGCTATCCTGATCTAAACTAAGATAATATTTGCATGCACAGTAAGAGAAGGCTGCACATCGCTGCTGACGGGTGGAAACTTTGTATCTCCAAATCCATTCATTTTCAGGAAATTGAAAAAACTTTTATTTTTTTATTTTTTATTTTTTTAAATAATACAACATTGATTCATCAAATATTAATTCAATTGAGATACAAGGTTTCCACCCGACAACAGCGACATGCTGTTCCAAGCTGAAATGACTGTCTGTTGTTGCCTTATATGGTTTGTTAGTTGTTAAGTGTCTTAGATAAGATACTCCAGTAGCCTTTTGATTTGGTTAGCAACATGCTCATAGAGAAACAAATCAATGGATGTTTTTTTTTTACACAAATCAGCTATCCTACACATGGCATGTCAGTTGATGCATTTAACCTTTTTGCTTTCTTTCCTGTCACCTTATCTCTTCGACTTTTCACTCCTACTCTATCCTTCAATTCTGTCCACTCTTTCTCTCTGACCTATTCTTCTTTCCTTCTCTTACTCTATCCTTTACTCTGTCTCTCTTTTTCTCTCTCTCTCTCTCCTCCTTTCTTTCACTATTCACTATCTTTCTCTCAGCTGAAGAGTCCAGGGCTCCTCCCAGGGAAATGCATATATGGCTCCTTCTGGTCACCGTGGCGATGGCCTTGCTGAGGGGTCAGAGGTGACCCTCCCGTGAGGCGAGGCGGAACAGCGCCCCTAGTGGATGGAGTCTGTGTGCATCGGGGACCCTCTCTCTGTAGCCACCAAAGATTCGCGCTTTTGGACATTATCTTGGGAGGACACCACAGTCCTTACTCCATTCACACAAACTCACTCAAGGGAGAAATCAACATAGAAAGTAATAAAGATTTGCTAATGTTTTTTTTTTTTTTTAAGTTCTACTAACTTTTTTGGTCAAAAGCTCCTCTTGGCCCAAATGAGAGGGAGGGCCTCTGTTTGTGTACTTTCAGTCCAACTCAAATACTGCTTGGACTTGTTGGAGGGAGCAATCAGAAAGCAAGGGGGCGATTGCAAAAGCACAAAGCCATGCTTATTGACTACCACATGCCACTGGAGATGAAAAGGTCATTGACCCAAAAAAAAGAAAAGGAAAATGGGGCTACAACTAGACATACTTTTGTTCACAACAGAAACAAACAATGAAGCAATTCTCCGTAATTCCCTCCTTCAGAAAGACACAAAATCACAGCTTTTTTTCACATCCCCATT
Source organism: Alosa alosa (assembly GCF_017589495.1). Classification (NCBI taxonomy): domain Eukaryota; kingdom Metazoa; phylum Chordata; class Actinopteri; order Clupeiformes; family Clupeidae; genus Alosa; species Alosa alosa. The sequence continues at coordinate 7,679,938 of NC_063196.1, forward strand.
TCGCCCACCCTCTGCGCGAGTCCTCAGCTGCACACGCTCTCCAAATCCACCTCCACACCCACAACCCCCCCACCCCCATCTCCACCCTACCCCACCTCTTTCCTGACGCCTGTCTATTTTTAGCTTGGTGCTTTTCACTTGAGAAATACAATTAGAGAGAAACCACACCACAAGGAGGAACCACACCACACACATCATCAAAACTTCTCCTACACATGGCATCAACTTCAGTCTGTTTTCCCAATGACCAGCTACCTAGTTATCTTTCTTAACACTGTGCCCGTAAAGCAGAGTGGCCAGTCTGTGGTAAGGTATGGAGAGGAGGTTCTGTAGGGCTCTAGAAGTTTCTAGAATGTTCTCTAGAGTTTTAGAAGTGGAGGGTACTTTGGATGGGTGAGAGAGGGAGAGAGGGCCGCATGAGAAGCAGACGAGAGAGAGAGAGAGAGAGAGAGAGAGAGAGAGAGAGAGAGGGAGAGAGAATGAGAGAGAGTAAGGAAGAGGGAGACAGATGAAGAAAAGAATAGTATGCTATCTTTGTTCCTCTCCTCCTATCTGAAGCCTCCAGGCCTCCAAATCAGCTGTGGAGTCCAAGCCACTTTCTGCCATGAAAACAAAGTGCCTTCAGATTAAAAACCCACAACAAAATTCAAATAAGACCAGTTACCCAACCTGGTCAGCAACCCTAGACAAACAACACACACACCATTTGCAATGTAGATGCTGGCTAGCATGGGCTATTTTCTATCACCCCACCCCTCACTCCCATTAAAAAAATATAGACAATAATAGACAAAAGTGGTATTTGGCACAACCTTAACAGAGGCCGGTAAAACTTGAGACCTAGGATCTAGATGATGTGTGTGTGTGTGTGAGAGAGAGAGAGAAAATGTGTGGTGATGCCATTCCACTCCCCACCAGCAGGGGTCAGTTGTGGGCGAGGGAGGGCAGGTTGGTGGGTGAAGAAGAGAGACTGGAGCACTGATCTAGACCTCCTGGTAACCGGACCTGGGCCACATGAGAGCCAGAACAAGACCATGTCCAGGCGTGGGTTAACTGGAGAGGCCTCTACAGATCACTGAAGCACCCAGCAGAGGAACACAAAGGGCCGTCTTTTCTCTAATCCCATACTTTCAACAGGGGATGAAGAGTGGGTCGTGGAACAAACTGAGAACTGTGACGAAAACAACTCAATACAGGAGTAGAAGAGCAAAAATGAGCAAATGAATGAATCAACAAATGACTCTCTCTCATCAAAGCAGAGACAGGAGAACTCAGCAGGGACGGGAAAGGTGGCTGATGGGAACTCTCCAACATGGCCGCCACCCGTCCCAGGCCTCTGTTGTTTCTATACTATAATTGTGCATTCTGTAAGAATAAGATATTCATAAGTATAATAATATTTTATTACTCTGGTGAGAATGTTTCTCTGCTTTTACACAAACTGTGAAGAGTTAGCAGTGGAAGATCTACCTGAATGCATCCATAACCTTAACCTGTGGGTTTTTCAACAGTGTTGTATAAAAAAAAAAGATGAAGAAACAAATGAGAGCTTAAAGATTTTTTCCATACATTGTTGGTTATGAAAAAAGGCATTTTAAGGACTTATTTCTTATTCCTTTTTGTTTCAGTTGATTTTAAATGTAATGTTTTTCTTGTCTCCCTTGCATTGAACAAATTTCTCAAGCCGAAGGGGAACATAATAAATTGGTTTGGTTAAATGTATAACTTGTAAATGTTGAAGATGTTCTGTCAGTTGAGGTTCAAAAGAGACGAGTAACTGTATGTCTGAGTTGGGGAAGCACAACATGTATGGTTTCACAGCCTCCCATGAAGGATATGCATACACATGAGAACTCCCCCTACATCATTGGCTCTGTCTGACTGTCCAAAACCACCAGACAAGCACCAGCATGGAGTCAAAGTAGACCCAGGCTTTTTAACCCTTAAAATGCCAAGAGTGCTTACCACAGACAAATCAGAAACAGCTTTAGCTTAAGGGTACCTACACAAGGATTTTATAACACATTCAAGAGTAATTAAAAAATACTTCCAAGAAGGTATACAAGTTTATGGATCCTTTATATTGGTATACACAGTAAATATATAGTATTGGCTCTGTGCACTAGGTAACGTCAAACTTCCGCTTTTGTCTTACGGTGGGCAAACCCGTTTCCTGTTCATTGTTATCGCTGTCAAATAGCACCTGAAAATGAGTGGTTTAGTTGTAACAAAATGTGTGCTCAGGCACCGAAAATCCTGCCCTCCTTACTTTGTGCAGCCACGGTGCACGTGGGCTGGCATTTTTAGGAAAAAGGAAGCTTTTATATTGATTTGAAACCAAGCAGAGCACACAGCAGTGCTCCTTAGAGTCGCCCACGGTTTTAAAAGCTTAAAACACTCATTGTGTTTCTTACGTTTTGGTACACCAAAAGCACTCATCTTGAGGTGCATGTTAACAACAGGAAACGGGTTTGCCCACCGTAAGACAAAAGCGGAAGTTACCTAGCTACCTAGTGCACAGAGCACAAGACATATACCTACTGTACAAGATGTATAACAGAAAACATCACAGTGTATTACCGTAAGGGGAAATATAATGCAAGAACTATTTCAACACACTTTTCATCATTCATCACACATAAATTACCCATAACATGTGCAACCCATGTGCCAGTAATTATATTTAATTAAAATAATTTGCATGTATTTACATACATTCTTCATAAACAAATGTGCTGCTTTTTAAGTTCTTATGGAAGTGTCATAAAATCCCAATTTTAGGTATCCTTGAACTGAAATGTTTCCTCTAAAGGTTTCAGTGGTGAATCCAGTACCTATGTCCTTGGAATGTAAAAATACTGAGAAATTTGATCTAAAATATACATTATGTGTTGTCATATTCTTGTTGCCTCTTCAGTGTTTAAGCTTAATTGGTGTGTCGACCACATATTGTACATATACTGGATTATGCAGTGACCTATAGATGCCACAGGGAACAGACAGCCAACATGTAAACAAATATTGTTGACAAAACAGAGCAAAATGGGAGATGGTCATAACAGGACTAGGAGCAACATGTGAAGTCATTGCAACAACCCTTTGAAGCTGTCAGAGGATATATTGTACATACATGCATTATATGCACACACACACACACACACAGACACATACAAACATACATACATACATCATACATACATACATGCATACATAAATACATACATACATTCACATTCATACATACATACATACACATACATACATACATACATATATAGATATCCATGTTTTCAGCAAAGCACACGTCTCAGCAGAGGGATGTCTGTTAGTGTGTTGGTATTTGTGCTTATATGGGGACAAGCCTGTGAGTTCCGCATCACCAGCGCTATGCTTTACCATCTCAGTTTGTTATTTTCACACATTAAATCCCAGGGCAATTAAACCGAGTGCGTGAGGAATTGGGAGTCCAGATAGCAGACTCTGATTTGGTCCGGATCTGGCCCGAGGTTACCTGCCTCCTGGGCAATGAACAGCTGTGGTACTGGCTCAAAACAAATTCCTGAATGTCATCTGTTCACTGTGTTGGATATCATGAAATGTGATTGATACAAACATGAATTTTCTCAATCCCACTCCAGTCAGAGGGGTCCCCTAAGGCCTAAGTCCAGAGAACACACTCTCCCTGAGACGTTCTGTATCCAGCCGCATGGCCTCATGGGAAGGGACAGACAGTGAATGAATGCGCCACAATGCATGCTGGGTAAAGACCTCAGAAGAGTGATGACTTGGTCATGATCTAATTTCAATGTGGCCAATGTCTCGTGAACCAGACATCCCGTTGAACACAATGCTGAATGCAGAGAAACATAACAGTACTTTCAAGGCAACTGGGATTCTTTTAAAGAAGGGCTGTACAACTGGGTGCAATCTTTTTTACAACAATATTTTTGTAATAAATTCCACCTAGCGAAACGTTCATAGTGTTCTACTGACGTCCGTCCTTAGATGTTTGGCAGTGCTGGTGGTTATTGTGCGTCATGTGACCCGGTGGCTTTGGGCCTCCTCCTGTGCTGACCTTCAGTCATTCTGCTCTGTTTTGGCCTCTGCGTGTCATCTGACGTTGTCCACTGTGTTTCTTTCGATTTATCACCCATGTCTTCATGCCATCTCTGCAACTAATGCTGAAATAAAGAAATGGTATTTTACGTCTGACTACTTGTGTGTGTGTATGTGTGTGTGTGTGTGTGTGTGCATGTCTCATGTCTTGGAACACCAGTGCATACAATACTGGTAATCACATGTGGTGAGATTATTGTAACAACAGCAGATGTGAAAGCAGACTTCCGCTGTTTACTCCTTCCAAAAACAAAAACACTCATCAACCTTACAGTAAGCCATTTTCAGAAGGAATTAGCCTGAATGACACAAAAACAAGCACATTCATCTCTCAAGGATGGAGAGAGGCAGGTTAGTCCAGTCTGGCTGGTTGTCCGGTTTGAGACCTCTTGTCTTTATTTGTTGAATACATTGATTTCCACTCATCCATGATTGGCTTGATGTCTGTGGGTGTAGTCTAGTGTGTTTTTGCCCTTTTGATCCCACAGAAGAGCATAGCAGTTCAGCTCAGAGTGCCTGCACTCTCTCCACTCTTAGGTACAAGTTAAACAGATGAGTCTTTCAACACTTTTTTGAAAATCCTAAATGTGTATTTATGGAAGCGTGTGTGTGCGTGACTGTGAGTTAACTAGTGTGTGTGTGTGTGTGTGTGTGTGTGTGTGTGTGTGTGTGTGTGTGTGTGTGTGTGTGTGTGTGTGTGTGTGAGTGAGAGAGTTTGTGTGTATGGAGAGCTGGATCCCCATCCTGCCATGAAGTATTATGCTGTTTAATGGCCACGTGAGCAGCAAAGTTGTTGTAGCTGGAAGCAAGTGAGAGGAAGAGAGAGAGAGAGAGAGAGAGAGTGCTTGTGCTCCATGCTCCATGGGTTGCAGACCTCTGGGACACAGTAAGTTGTTTTATTGTTTGATGAGATACTGGTCTTTGTCAGCCATCTCCCACTGCCCTCTGGCTATAGTCTCCTCTCTCTGTCTCTCTCTCTCTCTGTGTGTGTGTGTGTGTCCCTCTCTTTCTCTTTCTCTCTCTCTCTCTCTCTCTCTCTCTCTCTCTCTGTGTGTGTGTGTGTGTGGTGTGTGTGTGTGTGTTTGTGTGTGTGTGTGTCAAGGCTCTGGTATGGTCCTGCGTCACATTTGCGCATTTTTGCCGTGGACGTGAAGCATACTCCAACTTCTCTGTCCTGAATGCGCATTAAATCGTTAAGATTAGCGACTGCGCACCACGGATTAACTGTGATACTCTGCCCCACCAACTGGGGGCGGTACGTCGAGCCTGAAAGTAGGACACAACCACCAAAGAAGCCTGAAACGCCTGAAGAAAAGAAGAACGTGGGATGTGCCAGCACTGAATGAAGGAAGAGCTGATGAAGGAAAAAGACCCACGAGTACGTTTGCCTGTCTGCTGGGAAGTTTGATAAGATGGCCCATCGCATCGCTCCATTTATCATCTACAGTACCAGAACACACACAGCACACCTGTTGGTATAGCTGAGAGACTAGCTTAGCCTACTTGCTTATTAGGCTACTTAGCCTATAGCTAAGTAATAAAGCTATAATGCCTATAGCTATGTGACTCTGTGCCGCGAGGTCAGCAATATTTGTGCGATACAAAGTAAAGACATTTTTTCTAAACACAGCAGTGTCATGGTAAGAAAGAGTTGTGCGTACAGATGTCCTCAATTAAATTTGTATTGAGTCTTCACACCTGCCTCATACCAAAAAGTATTAACCAAAAACCTGTAATTATGACATGTCAATAAAAGTTTTGAAGTATTTGTGTTCATAATGTATAATGTCTCACTGTGATAATGGGTGTATTTAGAGCGAGAGGTAGCCTAGGTTATTCCTTCAATTATTATTATTATGATAATGCATTATCCGGTGTTAACAGGCGAGTTTCGAGATTTGATTTCAGCATTGTTCAGTAATAGGTGCTAGGCTACGCTCATTTTTAAAAGATGCATTTAATCCAAAGTCATGTCAGCTTTCTATGCAGGGAGTAGGGCTGTCACTTTTTATTCGAACATGACGTGAAATATCCATAGTCAAACTATAAATAAACTATTCGGTTTTTAGTGCTGTGTAGCGCATTTCTACAGTCTATGATTCGTTTTATTTTATTGTTTGCCATCTCATTCAGTGCTCTATGATCCAGGGCTCATGACCAAATCAAGCCAATATAATAGCCAGTAGCCACAATGAGCCCATGCAGCCACCCTGTTTCGACAATGAAAGATAACACACAGAACGGCCAGCCTGAGCGGACAATTACGTCCCCAACTCATCTAAAATGTGGTGTCTTGAAATACTTTGGGTTCTACACCATAGATGGTAAAGTAACCGTTAAATATAATGTTAAAGAATGTATCTGTGGATTGTGGCTTTACGTCCGGTCGGTTGACTCCATGTCGGGTGTCTCCACGTAACTCAAAGCCAGGCAAGCTGAGGACAGGCACTCTGCTCCATCATCGTTATGGTAACCAAACAAGTCTTCTTTTGTCTAGGTTTGTTTCTAGGTTTAAGTGTTGTTCTTCTATGTGGTCCACCTACTGGAGGGGAGTGTTTACAGCAGTTCCGTTTCACACATGCGCCCAGTCTACGCGTCACTTTGGCGTGCGGTCTTAAATTTGATTCGACTCAAAGACGCGGACGCATGCATTAAAATGACGCAATTCGCCACGCTCACCAGTGCAGCGGCTTGCGGACGAGACGGGGAGCCGTACCATAGGCTTTACTCTCTCTGTGTGTGTGTGTGTGTGTGTGTGTGTGTGTGTGTGTGTGTGTGTGTATGTGTGTGTGTGTGTGTGTGTGTCTGTGTCTGTCTTTTTCAGTGTGTGCATTTGAGTGTGAGTGTATGTTTGTATGATCGCATGAGTTGTGAATCTCTCTCTCTCTCTCTCTCTCTCTCTCTCTCTCTCTCTCTCTCTCTGTGTTTGTGTGTGTGAGTGTGTGTCATACCCAGCCCCAAAGCGAAAACTGTTTTCTGATGTTATCGGCTCGGACTAGCTAAGAAGAAAGTGTGGTCTTATGCAGCTGACAACCAAAACATGCCATACGCTACACTGCAGGGCTGCTAACACACACACACACACACACACACACACACACAAACATGATACACAGACCTGCCTGCATACAGAGACACACTTATACACACAAAAGCACAAGCAGATATACACAGGCCCTGCAGAGATGCAATAACACAGAGACAGGTATACACAGAGGTGCAAACATGCACAAACAGCAAACATCCACTCATACACACACACACACACACACACACACACTACACATACTTGCTAACTCTAACAGACACATTTATACCCACAGTCATACACACACATACACACACACATGCTGAGTTCCAAACATACACAGAGGCACATAAACATACAAATTACACATAGACATACATAGTCATAAACACACAAACATGCACACATATCTGTGCAGAGTTGGTTGGAGAGTGTGTGAGTTCCGAGAGTTCCGAGAGTTACAACTAAAATGAGCTCCTAAAAATATTTTAAAATTTGGACTACAAATGGACAGAATTTAGAAAATAACCTAAAATAATTGAACATAAACAGTAGTAGATGATCTTGCCAATGGATATATGCCAACTATATGGAAGAAGAACAGAAAATAAACAAGCCTGGAATAACTGCTAATTTGGACTAACTGGACTACTCAAAAAGTGGACAACAAGCCCAGAGAAAGCAACCGGCCTTCAACAAGAATCAAATCCAATCAGAAACGACAACATTTTCGAACAGCAGCAAGGTAGGCCTTGGCAACTCTGCCCGACGGCCATCTGCACGGCAAAAAAAGACTTACAGTAGTCTACTAACTTCAGCCAGATAACTGTAGCTAGCTAGCTAACTAGCAACAGACATTTCTCTGCTGCAGCAGCAGAGCCGTTGAGAATTCACCATATTCACACGGCGGCCATCTTGTTTTGACGTCATGCTCAGGGTGGGAAGTTCGAGTTCTGTACAGTTGTGTATGGATGTTGTGGATTGTACCGACTACAAAAGAAGGGAAAAAAACAAAACACGTTCGTTCCACCGGTTCCTGACAGACACCAGATTGAAGAGAGAGTGGATTTCAAAAATTAGAAGAGACATCGGTACATTTTTCCAGGTAAGTGCATAATTATCTAGCTAGCCAACCGGTTAGCTTAACCTCAGGCTAATGTTAGTTATAAAGATAACGTTACACAATGGCTATCATGCTACTTGTTAGATCAAACGCAAACATGATGTCGTTTTATTTATGTATGGTAACGTTACGATGATGCCTTGATAGAAATGGCACGTCTCAAGCAGTGAGCTTGTCTTTTGCTGACTTCAGGGAAAGCCCTGGTCACTGTGTACGTAGGCTAACTGCAGCTAACGGGCAGGCTGTTTGTTGTTCGTGGAGATTAACGTTACGTCCAACACAAGTTTGTGCCAAACATTTCACTGAGCAGTGTTTTGTGCACCATGATGAGGCTGGAAAAACGTGCCTCCTGCCAGGAAGTGTCCTGTTCGGCGGACAAAAGCGACTCATAAAAAAGACCAATGCGAATTAGAGGGAGAGAGGTCAGTTAGTGAAAATTGTTTCACACGTCTCCTAATGTCATGTTTAGCCTAGGTCTGTTACAAAGAGTTGATTCATTCAGTTTTGCAAGAACTAATGTTTTATTATTACATACACAGCAATGAACCTGCTGGAGAGACAGAAGATGCAAGTGAAGACCTGGCTGGAGTTGACACTGGGTAAGACACGTATAAAGTATATTGCCTATATCCATCTTGCAAAATATCACACAGCTGCTGCATAAGACATAGGCTATGTGTAGCAGCAGGGTATAACATGTCATCTCCATTAATGAAACAAATTCAATGTAGTAGGTTACATGGTATACTATACAACTTAAGTGATACACATGCAGTTGGAACTTAACGTTTTTGATTTGTCATTGTCTCCTATAGTGCAGACCAAGTTGTTAAGCCAGCACCCCACTCTGACCATGACTATGCTGAACTCTCGGTCACTGGAAGAGCAGCTAGAAGCATCACGGAAGGAGATCGCCCACCTTACGCAGGAGAATACCATCCTCAAGGCATCCTGTTTCAACTTGAAGCAAAAATGATTCATAGTTCTTGACATTCTACACTGGATTTCGGGTGAATAATTATGAAACATGAAGTCTTTTTCTACAGTGTTGTTACTATAGTACTTTCTACAGTATTAGCAATACTTTGTACACAAAAGACTCATACAGCAATTTATTTTCCTTGTGCATTAACATTGTGCTGATCTCTGTATTGTACAGTAAAAATAAAAGGTGTCTATTTTCTGTTTTCTTCTATTCTATACTTATTATATTATTTTTTATAGGACTATGAGACACAGATCATTGTTCTTGTCCCTTCAGCCAATGGCAGAGGGCATGTTTTTTGCATCTTTTAGGCATGGAGTTATGTCAGTCATGACATTTCACATTCTTAACTGGAAATTAAATAAACTGAATAGATTCTAAAGCAACACAATGTAGTTATTTTACTTGTAATGCATTTAAACTTTGGCTTTAAAAATGTTGATGCTACATTAGCTTACAACATGGACATCAATAAGGTGAATACAGTAGCTACAGATGAAGAAATACATTTTTAATGATAGTTTATGTACATAACAATGGGGCACTTAATAAGACAGCATCAAAGTGCACTCTCTCCAGATAGTAATCCTCCTGGCACATTACAAAAAAATAAACCATTTTGCTCCTGTAAGAGCCATCTGTCCCATGACTTGTGAGTGATATTCATGGCCATGCTTGAAGGAAAAGGTTCTATCCACTGTTCTCAGGTATGAGCAGTTTGACTCTCTTGGTTTGGGCATTTGATTTCAAGTAGGCCATGGCCATAATCTTTTTTTACTCAACTGTGACAACTGTAGGTCTTGTTGGATTTGACCTTGTTAATTTTTTTAAGAGTGACAGGTTTGGGCCCTAGGCCTAATTCTCAAGAAGGGATGTGCCAAGTTTGGGGTAAGGAGGTTTTACATTTGGTTAGGGGGACTGATTTGTATCCTAATTTAGAGTAATGAGCAAGAGTATACAGGAGGCCAACAAGGTGTGAGCAGTGCCACAGCTGGTTTGTTGAATCCGCTGATCAATTCAACCTGAAAAAAAAAATATATATATATATATATTTAAAACTTGTTTATGGCTAAGTCTTTATGCAAAGCCTGTTGCTCAGACCACACAAAGTGTTAAGTTCGTCTAGGGAAAAAATATATAGTGTGCTAATTTGACATCATTAGCCTGTACCCTGTAAGCTGGCTCATTTTTAAACATACTGGGATGCCTTCGCCCTGACCCTGACGATATTGGCATTAGTCCCACCCTCCTCAACCCTGACTGAAAGCAGAACATAACTTGCATTAGTAGACAACTTCGCCTTTGTTAAATCTCCGCAAAAATAAGCCAATAAAATGAAAGAATAAATAGGGAGATAAATTAAGCTACGACGTGGGTTGCACAAAAAAAACATAAACTATAACCTAGTTTGGTTAGTAAGACAGCCTGACCGGCTAACAGAGTATTCCACTGTGACACAAGAAGTTTACATCTCTGTCGGCAGTTTAAGGCTAATGATAACACTTACGTTACCTAGAGCTCAAAATTCAATAGTATATCCACGTGAAACGGTCTCACTGGCAACTAAAATCAGGCTGGTTTAAATACAAGCCTGAGTTGTTCTGAGGAGAAATGACAGACAAGGCCGTGCCTTAATACAGGTTTATCGGTGCAACCCAGTTAATAAATAAAGTGGTATTAAGTTAGCAGTTAGCCATATCCTCTTACCTTTAACATCGTGGATATAACGTTCAATCCAGTTGCTGTGTATCCTTTTTTTCTTAATTCATTTAGGGGTGCTGACCTGTTCATCTGTCCATGTTTCCATTTCTTGGCATGTCAAGGCTGGTAGATAGGTTACGTTTTTGGACCATCTTGCCATAATTGGGCTAATCACAAACACCAGACAGCTGACAGTTTTTGAGCTATTTGTTTGGACTTCCCCAGAGGATTCCCACCCTGAGCATGACGTCATAGAAAGATGGCCGCCGTGTGAATATGGTGAATTGCAACATTTTGTTACATTTGGCTACCATGGCAACCATGCTGGGGCAGAGCACAGAGGTGGAGTTTCCCACCAGTTGCAAAACTTCACAAGCTAAAAAGAAGTACAAGGAAAAACTACTTCAAGAAAATACTGACACACTTTATTGTGATTATACCTATAACAAAGGCAAGAAAATAAAAAACAATCTAATCTTTCATACAAACTCTATCTCAGAGTGGAAATCAACTATATGTAGAAAACACAAGTTTACAGTGAAGGAAGGTATTGGTCGTGGTGGAAGGATCACTATATGTAGTGATGCCAGTTTAGACACAGATAATCCTGTGCTCACAGTGATATACTACACCAAAGGGACAATACTACTACAAGGTAATGAGACCAGCCTGATAACCTTTGAGGAAATGTTCCCCCAGCTGAAAGCAGAGGTGGCTAAGGAGAAAGGCTGTGCTGCTGTAGACTCTTCAGACTCTGAGGGAGAGAGCCCAGAGGCACAGCCCCTCTGCCCACAGCAGCCCCCCCTTCCCCTTCTCATGACAGGCACCTGAGAGAGAGCCTGGCTCTGTTGGAGCTGGACTTCACTGGAGCAAACACAGGCCAAACTCCTTGAGTCTAATAACACCAGCCTGGTCCAGCACCTCAGAGATGAGGTCCAGCAACTAAAAGCTGAAATCAAATCAATCACCTCTGCATTCAGGACAACTCTGAAGGAGGTACAGGATGACAATAAAGACTTAAGGCAACAAGTACTCACCCTAAAAAAACAAACAGAAAGCCAAAAAATCTCCTTCACCAGACAGCTGCAGCAGCTCACAGAACACCAGGATAACCACCAAGCCTATGCACTGTCTCCCAGCCACACAGACGGCGTGATAGTCATCCAGATGCACATACACCCATCAAAGAACCAGCAATACCCTCAAGCAGACCTGCACTGTCCAATGCCTCACCCTCTCCCCACAACACACCACCAGATGCATCACCCTCACCAAGCAGACCAGCAGATAATCGACCGCAGGTAGTCCTACTGATGGACTCAAACCGTAAAAATACTCTAGGTAACCCACAGGTGATAATTATCCACACTGGCACCAACGACCTGCGCTCCTTACACAGAGGTACTGCTGAGGCACTATGCAACGTAGCAGCGAAGGCCAGTAGCACATTTCCCAATGCATGCATAGTCATCTCAACACTTCTACCCAGATATGACGCACCACCCCACATTATCAACGGCATCAATGCGGATATCTTCAGAGGATGTGCAGCCCTTCCCAATGTGCACATGGCACAGCACCCCACCATCAGCCTGAGGGATATGTATGACGGGATCCACCTACACAAGGACAGGATAGGAACCTTTGCAAAATCCCTTAAAGACTGTGCACTGGATCGCAACCTCAACACCCCTCTATATGTCCCGCCACCACAGCATCAACCACCATTCCCACCCACTCGTCATGCCCTACATATTCGGGAGGAGAGACCAGCAGCCCCTCACTCTCCCACCATGAACCAAACGAGGAGAACCACACACCGACCCCCCATGCAAAAGAAGCCCAGTGCCCTCGCTACAAGGAGACCCCCCCAAAAGGAAAGGCCTCAGAGCTATGCAGCTGCTGTAGCTCAAACAACTGCACCTAAACCCACAGAACTGGGAGAAATTAAAGACATACTGCACTTGCTATGCAGTAGACTTCTAGGTGACAGGTGACAGGTAACAACCCCCTTCCCACCCCACCCCTCACCCAAGGTCTTAGGTCTGTACATTCTTAATGGCAGGATCAGAGGGGACTCTTTAGGGAGGTTCACGTATTGTTCAGCTCTTGGAGCTAGTGTAGTTGACTATGCAATCACTGACATGGACCCCACCTCCTTCAAAGCATTCACTGTCAGGCAGCAAACTCCACTATCAGACCATAACCAGACTAACATCTTCCTTAAAATCATAAAGCAGCCAAAAATTGAGTCCAGTAAACTATTCAAACTAAACAAAAGATTTAGATGGACTCGTGACAGCCCAGGACATTTTATTAACGCTTTATACTCCCCAGAATTAAAAGAATGCATTGAATGTTACAATTCAAAACCATTTGAAATCAGCAAAGCTCGTGTTAATAAAGCCACTGATGAATTAAATCAAATATTTCTAAAAGCAGCAGATGTAGCTGCCATGCAAACATCTCACAAAAGAAAAACAAATAACAAAAGAGAAGAAAAATGGTTTGATGATGAATGTAAACAACTCAGGAAAAAACTGAGACATCTATCAAACCTTAAACACCACCAACCCGAGCATGCATGTATTCGACAAGACTACCATGGAACACTGAAGCACTACAAATGGCTGCTAAGACAGAAAAAAATTAACCACACTAACAAAACCCTCAATAAAATTGAGGAATCAATTAAGAACAATCAGTTCTGGGAAATGTGGAACAATCTGAATAAATCTAAACCACAAAACCTACCCATTCAAAATGGAGAAATCTGGAAAAAACATTTTGAAAATGTATACAAAGACATTACGCCCCAAGAATTAAATTCTAATTACAAAACAATCATGACAAAATTACAATCTCTTGAAAAGGCAGTCAAGGACAACCAAAATCCACTTGATTTCCCAATTACTCAAATTGAACTTGAATCCAAAATGAAAAAGCTGAAAAATAAAAAATCCTGCGGCCCTGATAATATTAGAGGGGAAATGATTAAAAACAGCACCCCTGAGCTGCAAAGAGCAATGCTCAAACTATTCAACCTCACCTTAAGTTCGGGCTGTTTTCCTGACATCTGGAGCCAAGGGTTTATTACACCCATATACAAAAGTGGAAATAAATTGGACACTAAAAATTTCAGAGGCATTTGTGTGAACAGTAGTCTGGGGAAGTTGTTTAACACTATTCTCAATGATCGAATTGTAACCTTCCTTATGGAGCACAATGTCCTGAGCAAAAATCAAATCGGATTTCTCCCAAATTACCGCACTACGGACCACATTTACACCCTACACACCCTAATAACTAAACATGTAAACCAAACACAAAAAGGAAAAATATTTGCTTGTTTTGTTGATTTCAAAAAAGCATTTGATTCAATTTGGCATGAGGGATTAAATTATAAACTTTTACAAAGTGGTGTAGGGGGTAAAGTATACCAGTTAATAAACACAATGTATTCTGAAAACAAAAACACTGTGAAAATTGGCGACAGAATTACAGAATCCTTCACTCAAAAAAGAGGAGTAAGGCAGGGCTGTAGCCTCAGTCCAACACTGTTCAATATTTACATCAATGAGTTAGCGGTGCAGTTGGACCAGTCTACAGCTCCTGGCCTTGCTCTACATGAGAAAGAAATCAAATTCCTCCTCTATGCGGATGACCTGGTGCTGGTGTCTCCCACTGCACAGGGGCTACAGCAGCAGCTGGACCTGCTAGAGAAATACTGTCAGCACTGGGCCCTGACAGTAAATCTAAAAGACAAATATAAATATAAAAGACAAATATCATGATTTTCCAAAAGAAGCCCAGATGTCATTAACACAGATACCATTTCAATCTAGGCAGCACCGCCCTAGAACACACGATGCAGTACACTTACCTTGGCTTAATTATGACTGCATCAGGGAGTTTCAGCATGGCAGTGAATGCACTAAAAGAAAAAGCTCGCAGAGCCCTATATGCAATAAAAAGACATTTCTGGAACATAAACATACCTACTAAAATTTGGTGCAAAATATTTGACTGTGTAATCCAGCCCATTGCGCTGTACGGAAGTGAGGTATGGGGTCCACTCAGTGAGCATAGCTACACTAGATGGGACAAACATCCTATAGAAAGCCTACATGCAGAGTTCTGCCGATTGAGCTTAAAAATCCAAAAGAAAACACCAAACAATGCATGCAGGGCAGAACTAGGCAGATTCCCATTGGCCATCAACATGCAAAAAAGAGCCCTCAAATTCTGGATGCATCTCCAAACAAGTCCCACTGACACACTGCATTTTAATGCAGTAAAAACTCAAGATCTGAACCCTGAAAAGAGTCCTCTGAGTCAGCTTGTACTGAGACTAACTAATCTCCTCCTAACAAACATTAATAACTTCTCTTAGACAAGTGCTGCTTTCAAACTGAACACCAATAAGATCATTCAAGAATCTAAAGAAAAATATTTGGAACATTGGCAAAAGGAGACAAAAAACCAAAGCAAGTTAGAATGTTACCGGTCAATAAAATCTGAATACCAATTGGAAGAATATCTCTTTACTGTTAGAGATATAAAGCAG
>NC_063196.1:7697957-7759554 GCF_017589495.1 Alosa alosa
TGTCTCTCTCTCTTTCTCTCGCTATAATAATTGTCTGACTTCTCTGGCTCTCCTCAGATGGTAGGACGGCAAGTCGTTTTAATTTGAAAGTAGAAGTCAATTTGTTTCAGTGGAAACTTTCTGAATGGTCTGCAGTGAGGTGGCACACAATGATAACTCGTGTCAACTTGTATTTTCAAGCTGTGTGCTTCACCAGTTTCCATAATTGTATTGTTATAGTGAGGGGTGAAAGCATAGCATGGTTATTTATTATTATTATATAATATATTTATTTATATGTGTCATTTTACATTGAGTCGGTGTTTGATTTTGCGGTCTTGACAGGAATTAGGAATTAAATTCTGAAAAATTAAATGAAATGAGCATGCCATGCTTTGGGAAAATGGAATCTTCCCCCTCTTTTTTAGGTCACCGATGATTCATCAAGTGAATTCATAAGTGTGAGGAGGGGAGAATGAATTAATGCTTCAGACAGTACTGACACTGCAGACCAAACCAAATGATTGATGAGATGAGAGACTGATCAGTTTGTCTCCGCCTGCTTTGGGAAGTCAGGGGGAAATAAATTCGAATAAATTTCTGCATTCATAAATGCAACAAGATGACAAGGAATAGATAAACATAGTATTTTACTTCGTTCTTTGATTTTAACATTAAAGGTGGCCTGTCAAAATATATGCTCAGATGCTATTTTACCATCCCAATCACAACCCTGTAACCCACATGAATAATTAAGTGATCTTTACCCTAATTGGCTGTGTTGCATGTAGTGTGTATGTAAGAGAGAAAGTTACAAGAAAACATTCATTTATTTTAATCACTTCCCTTTGTGTAGCCACTCTGTTTCTTCTAGCCACCCACATTTTTGAATATGGGTATGGTATTAAAGCCGATAATACACCGATCAGCCATAACATTACAGTATGGCCAATGATGGATGAAGTGAATGACACTGATTATCTCATTATTATGGCACCTGCCAGTGGATGGGATATATTAGGCAGCAAGTGAACATTTTGTTCACAAAGTTGATGTGTTAGAAGCAGGAAAAAATGGGCACTTTTACAAGGGCCAAATTGTGATGGCTAGACAGCTGTCAGAGCATCTCCAAAACTGCAGCTCTTGTGGAGTGTACCTAGTCTGCAGTGGTCAGTACCTATCAAAAGTGGTTCAAAGAAGTAATAACGGTAAACCAGAGACAGGGTCATGGGTGGCCAAGGCTTATTGGTGCACGTGGAGAGTGAAGGCTGGCCCATGTGGCCCGATCCAACAGACGAGCTACTGTAGCTCAAATTGCTTAAAAAAAAAGTTAATGCTGGCTCTGACAGACATGTGTCAGAAACACGGCAGTGTATCACAGTTTGTTGTGTATGGGGCTGCGTAGACCAGTCAGGGTGTCCATGCTGACCCTCCACTGCCGAAAGCGCCAACAATAGGTGCATCAGATCTGGATCTGAAGAAGGTGTCCTGGTCCGATAAATCATGTTTTCACATTGATTGCCGGGTGCGTGAGCATCGCTAACCTGGGGAACAAATGGCACCAGGATGCACTATGGCAAGAGAGCAAGCCAGCGGAGGCAGTATGATGCTTTGGGCAAGTTTCTGCTGGGAAACCTTGGTTCTGTTATTCATGTGGGTTTTCCTTTGACACGTATGACCTACCTAAGCATTGTTGCAGACCATGTGCATCCTTCCATGAAAACACTATTCCCTAATGCCAGTGGTCTTTTCAGCAGGATAATGTGCCCTGCCACAAATAGTTCAGGAATGGTTTGAGGAACACAACAACGAGTTCAAGGGTCACTTGGCCTCCAAATTCCTCAGATCTCAATACACTCTAGCATGGAATACGATACATGGAACAACTTACAGGATTTAATTTACAGGATAATCCTGAGTTAAAACAACCTGGGGTCTATTTATGGATAACACGTTCAAACTTTTGTTTGCGAACAAAATTATGTTTTGAGCTAGATCGTTGCTTGCATTATAAACAAAATGGTTTATAGCCTGTAGCAGCAGGCATGGAGCCACGTCAAAATAAATCACTGACCAAAATAGCCTTACACTTTGGTGGTAGTGTGAGTAGGGTCCCTCCAGACAAACTGAAGTATTGTAAACTTTGAAAGTGTACAGAGAGGTTATAACAAGGACTGTCATCACATTCAGCAAGCTCTGCACATAGGCTGCATGGTTCTATTCAAAACAGTTAAGTCTGATGTCACAATTTATTTCCGAGTCCTACCACTCTCTTGAAAAAGTGAACTAGTGCAGCCAGCTTGTCTTTCTTTTACTGTCTATGGCAAAAAAGAGCCCAGTTGCACCCTAAAACAGTATTATCACATTACGACTTAACCAATTTGTGCTTCCATTGGTGATTTCTTCCAGTTGCAAACGCCGTAAATTACAGTTAGAGAGCGGTGATGCGTGTTGTTTGTGAGTGTGTAACAGATGTTCTTTTAACACACATCACTCCATTTTTGTTGTTCTGTTTGGGTACAAAGTCAATATGAAAGACATGTGAAGTCAGAATGGAGAAACTGTATGGCTGTGATTGCTGTCTTTAACTGCAGTCCCTTGTGACAAAAGAGCACAAATGATGTCTTAACACTCTAAGCAGCCTTTGCTTTTCTGCACCCCGCCCCCCCATTACCCCAAGCCTGGACTCTTTCATCGCTCATTGTCACTTGAGTGGCCTTTGAAGCCGATGCCAGAATCAAAGGCTCTGCGTTGTTTGAAGGCAACCAGCGGAGGCTTCTAAATTTCAGCAATTATTGAGCAATAGCTGCTCAGCCGTAGTCCCAGCCAATGAAGATGTATGGGGAGGAGGAGGATACAGGCCTCAAAGACATCAGCACAGAATGACTGTAGAGCGGAAAAGTGGGTGCTAGAGAAAAACTGACAGATAGAGAGAATAGAGACAGAGAGAGAGAGCTCTTACTTCTTTGTTTTGTCAAATGTGGGTACCAAAGCCTAAGTGGTTTATACCTTTGAGTAAGGCATGTGAAATACCTGACTTTATTAAGGTGAGAATGATAACCAAGCTGTGAAGATGGAATGTGATATGGCAAGACTGAACTAAAAAACAGGCAGGCATTAGATCTCTTAGAAACTGCTAAGGCTCCTCTGGTTGCCGTGCGCACTGTAGTCAATGCACATCACAAGATCCTGTTCTTCTGGAAAAACAGCAACAAACTCTGTCCATCTCATTTTCAGTGTGCACATGCCATCTGGACCTTATCTTCAGGCATCACCTCGCACATAAACTACTCAAAGCGATGGCAAGAAAAAAACTGGTAGAAACCTTGAGTAGAACCCCTTAAATAGCTTCTAAAATCTTCTAGATCAATGTCAGATTAGGAACAGAGTCAGTTTCTACTAGCCACAATCACTAACTTGGTTGTAGATGAAAACCATGCCAGCCTTTTGGACTCACCAGCAACATCAGAGACAAACACACAAAGCCAACCAACCCATAAGAATCCCCTGGCAAAGCACAGAACGTACTATCATGTTTTATTCTGTCTTCATTGACTGCTGCAAACAGTGAAGTGTAAATTTTTAATTGAATGCAGCCATGCTTTGTGATTTGTGGTCTCAATGCCTTGTGGGTGCACACATACACTCTCTTATTCTCTCTCTCTCTCTCTCTCTCTCTCTCACACACACACACATACGTACACGTGACATGCAAACTGTGCGCCCCTCCAGATATGGATCGAATATCCCACAACCCAACAGTGCCCAACACACACACACATTCTCGACACACTCCTGCCAATCGACTGGAGCTCGGAGTGTGATAATGCCGTCTTGGGCAAACCGCTCGTTCTGATCCGGTTGCCAGAGATTCCTCTGATGAAGCCAGTCCGGGGCCGCTAGGGGGAGGGGATCCCCTGGCAGCTCCTCTGAGCCCAGTCTGGTCAGGCACACACACGTGAGCACCATCACATCACAGAGGCGAGCGCTACGGTGCCAAGAGAGAGAGGAGGAGGAGAGAGAGAGACAGGATGAGACACACAACAGCAACTTCACACAGACCGCTCAGAGAAGGGAATCAGATATCCGAAGGCAAGCCCCACTCCAATGGATCCACTCTATCTTATGTGTCAGAAGCAGAGGGGACTAGAGAGAGAACATATTTCTCATATCTTCTCATGTTTTGCTTTTTCAATCTCACTTTGCTGCACATTGTTCCGACTGCAATTGTTTTATAAAAAGTGGGATACGCGCATCCATGTTTTTTTTATGTTTGCAGGCATTGCTACTACCGTTTACAACAGCCACTTTCAATTTCGAAACTAGCAAGTTAAAATGTTACTATATTGTCAAGTGCCAGGCTAGCATCTCAATGAAATGAAAATGAGCAGAGATTCTATGCAGGGGTGGCCAGGCTAGCTCAGTGTCAGGCCTGGCAAAAGCAGATGAGTTATACAGTGTGATTGCACATGGCAGAAAAGAACCTAGATCGTTTTTGGATGCATAAGAGTTGAAGAAATCTGCTGCTAAAGATGCTGTTTTGCTTTGTAAGTATATTGTGTCAGGTAGGGTTGTAGGCGTAAACTTACACTGCCATATTAACATTACACTCCAGCCAGTACTCAGGAAAGCAGGAAAAGTGATTCTAAGGTTTGTGCTTTGAGTTGTTTTAAAGATAAATGCACTGACTTCCCTATGTATACAAAAATATGGCAGCTACAGACCTCAGAAACTCTCAACATCCTCCATAAAGCCACTCACAAATACACTGAAATCAAATGCATCAAATCACTGAGTGACAAACACTGACAAAGACACCAACAATAACATAAACACAAAGAGAAAGGGGAGCAGAGGTGTTGTTGTGGCCCACACACACACACACACACACACCTTCTTGCTCTCCCTGGGTGGGGTGGGACGTAGGTTCTGCTCCTCTGTCTGGTCAGATCACAGTGTGAAAACAGCAGCTATTTTGGGCCTGTCTTTCGCCTGTGCAGGTGTTCAATTAAATCTCTCACTTGCAAAGAAGTGAGCAGTTGTCAAGAGACACTCTCCACAGGGCACTGGGCTGGGTGGAGGCAGCAACAGACTGGGAGATTTGGAGGACAACTGTTAAATGGAGGTGTGAGTGTGTGTGTGGGGGGTAGAGGTGGATGGAGTGCCTCCATAAAGAAATTTGCTGGGTGAGGTTTAGAGGATTAGTAGCGAAGAGGAGATGGAGGTGAGGGTGGAGCGTGTCTTTAGAGCACTGCGCCGGTTTGGGGCAGCACTGGGTGGACAGCTCGTCTTACTGTAACTGCATGTGAGCGTCCAACTGTCGCGTAGGATCGAATGCTCTCTGTCCACACCAAACCCATTAAATATGCCATTCTATTGCGTCTTGTTTATCGTCCAAAATACAATTTCAACGCGAGCGACAGAAAGAAAATAGAAACAGGGGCGATTGACAAAAGTTCTGCTCAGAATATTACGCCGCACAGTACCGAGTCTCTTCATATACACATAGGACATTCAAACTGATAGCAAAACAAACTGATGTTGTCGCTGATGCTCCACGGCGGCGCCTGCAGTTAGGACACAGTGTGAGAGATTTGGAGGACGAGGGATGGGGAATGCTGGTGAAGGTGGCACTAGGCTGGGAGATCTGGAGGACAGGTGCACACACTACATGCTTTGTGCACATGCTGCTGTGCAACGGCTCCTCAAACAGGCACTCGACGTGGTCGTACGGTGTGAATGCCAAGTTGGTAATGGCTTACCAAGTTTATTTACAGAGTACATGTTCCTATTCAAGGCCACTCAAAGTGCTTTACAAGTGACACTATGCAAACATCATCATCAGCTAAGATAGAAATAGATAAATAATAGAGATGGGTTTTTTATGTTTTTATAAATGACATATAAAAAAGCTAAATGCTGACTCTAAGAGCTTTGTATAAAAAATCCTATGCACCGTACTGTCTGTGCGTGCGCAAATGGTAAATAAAATCTCTTCAAGTTTTGGAAAATGAAGGTTGTGCAGTGAAATGTATTGCTCATGCAATAACAAATACTCTCCTTCAGGTACAATACGTTATAGAGCACACGCAGATGTGTACAGACAGAGCAGAGATGTGAGCTGCCAAGCTCTTTCATCTCCTCGGCTGCCTCGTGACTTATGAGAAAGACTTGCATACTGTACCGTACAAGCTTCCCTCTTTTTGAATAGTGTGGTGAACCTTGGGCACTCAGCAGATCATGTCTGCTCAGCCAGCCATCCTCAGACGCCCGCAAATCATGTTCTAGAAACTTCTAAAAGTCCTCATCCCTTCTCCGGCAGTGAACTTTTTTAGTGTGCGTGGTCTGCTGATGTGGCATGTTGCTTGTTCCTTCAGCTCCTAATGTGTGTGTGTGTGTGTGTGTGTCTATCTATATGTGTGAGCATGTTTCGGTGTGTGTGATTGCAGGTATGTGTGTGTGTGTGTGTGTGTGCAAGCAAGGCACTGTGTTATCAGCAGATATCCCCACCCAAGCATGAAATATACGGAAGCAAAGAGGGCCCAAGTGTGTTTGTGAAGTCCTGTTAGCTGTGCTGTTGTCAACACTGTTTATCCAGCGCCTCTCTGAGGCCTTTGTTTTGGTCCTGTATATCTCATCATCAGCAGCAGACCTGCTCTGCTCAGCTTCTCTATGAATAATGGAAGTGTATTTGCACTTCCTGTATTATTAAACGGGTTTCTCACGGACGTGTGACCTCGCAGGTCTCCTCAATTGAGAGCCCTCTACGGAGATAACTTCCCCTGGGAAAGACACAGTCACAAGAAGGGCAGAGAACAGAAAACACAGAAGGGTGCAGTGGTGGACTTAGTTACAGAGAGAGCATGATTGAGCAATAATCTAGTGCACTGGAGTAGAGGGCCATGTTTGGGCTGTAGTCTAGTGTACTGGAGTATAGAGGGGCATGTTTGGGCTGTAGTCTAGTGTACTGGAGTATAGAGTAGAGAGTTTGAGCCGTAGCCTAGTGCACTGGGGTATAGAGTAGAGGGGCATGTTTGAGCTGTAATCTAGTGCACTGGAGTAGAGGTTTGAGCTGTAGCCTAGTGCACTGGAATATAGAGTAGAGGTTTGAGCTGTAATCTAGTGCACTGGAGTATAGAGTGGAGGTTTGAGCTGTAGCCTAGTGCACTGGAGTATAGAGTAGAGGTTTGAGCTGTAGCCTAGTGCACTGGAATATAGAGTAGAGGTTTGAGCTGTAGCCTAGTGCACTGGAGTATAGAGTAGAGGTTTGAGCTGTAGTCTAGTAGTGCACTGGAGTAAAGAGTAGAGGGGCATGTTTGAGCTGTAATCTAGTGCATTGGAGTAAAGAGTAGAGGGGCATGTTTGAGCTGTAATCTAGCACTGGAGTATAGAGTAGAGGTTTGAGCCGTAGCCTAGTGCACTGGGGTATAGAGTAGAGGGGCATGTTTGAGCTGTAATCTAGTGCACTGGAGTAGAGGTTTGAGCTGTAGCCTAGTGCACTGGAATATAGAGTAGAGGTTTGAGCTGTAATCTAGTGCGACTGGGTATAGAGTGGAGGTTTGAGCTGTAGCCTAGTGCACTGGAGTATAGAGTAGAGGTTTGAGCTGTAGCCTAGTGCACTGGAATATAGAGTAGAGGTTTGAGCTGTAGCCTAGTGCACTGGAGTATAGAGTAGAGGTTTGAGCTGTAGTCTAGTAGTGCACTGGAGTAAAGAGTAGAGGGGCATGTTTGAGCTGTAATCTAGTGCATTGGAGTAAAGAGTAGAGGGGCATGTTTGAGCTGTAATCTAGCACTGGAGTATAGAGTAGAGGTTTGAGCCGTAGCCTAGTGCACTGGGGTATAGAGTAGAGGGGCATGTTTGAGCTGTAATCTAGTGCACTGGAGTAGAGGTTTGAGCTGTAGCCTAGTGCACTGGAATATAGAGTAGAGGTTTGAGCTGTAATCTAGTGCACTGGAGTATAGAGTGGAGGTTTGAGCTGTAGCCTAGTGCACTGGAGTATAGAGTAGAGGTTTGAGCTGTAGCCTAGTGCACTGGAATATAGAGTAGAGGTTTGAGCTGTAGCCTAGTGCACTGGAGTATAGAGTAGAGGTTTGAGCTGTAGTCTAGTAGTGCACTGGAGTAAAGAGTAGAGGGGCATGTTTGAGCTGTAATCTAGTGCATTGGAGTAAAGAGTAGAGGGGCATGTTTGAGCTGTAATCTAGCACTGGAGTATAGAGTAGAGGTTTGAGCCGTAGCCTAGTGCACTGGAGTATAGAGTAGAGGTTTGAGCCGTAGCCTAGTGCACTGGAGTATAGAGTAGAGGTTTGAGCCGTAGCCTAGTGCACTGGGGTATAGAGTAGAGGGGCATGTTTGAGCTGTAGTCTAGTGCACTGGAGTATCGAGTAGAGGTTTGAGCTGTAGTCTAGTGCAGTGGTTTTCAAAGTGGGGGCCGGGGCCCCCTGGGGCAAGCAAGTTGGAAGGAAGAATAAAAGAAACAAATAAATACATTTGAAAAATGTAAAATATACCTATTACTATGAGGGTTGTTATACAATGTCATTATAATAATTTGTCGCATATCTGAACATTATATTTTTCATGATAATGACTGGGAATAATAGTAAAGTGATAGCTCTCATACAGTATACTGTAGCAGAAAGCCCCAAATGCAATTTTTACACACTGTGTGCTCCATCGCAAAGTGCTTGTCAATTCAATTTCAATTTATTGTGCTTATAGAGCGCCAAAACATTAAACATGTATCATGGCGCTTTACAGAATGTAGGCAATCAGAGAAAAAAAGGAAAGAAAGGAAGAAAAGAAAAGAAAGAGAGAGGCCCATGGGTAACAGGGGCGAGGAAAAACTCCCTAGAATTGGAGATACATATAGGAAGAAACCTCGAGCAGATCCACGACTCAAGGGCCTTGTGGCTAAAATAGTTATTAGGATTACCTTAATGTATTTTTACATTTGCCGTAGTATTGTCGATGGGTTTAATAACACATCAAGGGGGTCCTTGGCCAGAACCTAGTGGTATTTGGGGGGCCTTGTCATGGAAAAGTTTGGGAACCCCTGGTCTAGTGCACTGGAGTATAGAGTAGAGGTTTGAGCTGTAATCTAGTGCACTGGAGTATAAAGTAGAGGGGCATGTTTGAGCTGTAATCTAGTGCATTGGAGTAAAGAGTAGAGGGGCATGTTTGAGCTGTAGTCTAGTGCACTGGAGTAGAGGGGCATGTTTGAGCTGTAGTCTAGTGCACTGGAGTAGAGGGGCATGTTTGAGCTGTAGCCTAGTGCACTGGAGTATAGAGTAGAGGGGCATGTTTGAGCTGTAGTCTAGTGCACTGGAGTAGAGGGGCATGTTTGAGCTGTAGTCTAGTGCACTGGAGTATAGAGGGGCATGTTTGAGCTGAAGGTTTGTTTCTGGTAGGGGTCAACCACTGGAACCACTTAAATTCAAAGAGCAAGTATTTGCACTGAAACTGTGAGCCTGTGGTATAATCAGGGTGGTTTTCAGACAACAGTGAGCCAGTTTATTCTTTCCTCCCTGCTCAGAAAGAGCAAGAGTACAAATGCAAACAAAGAAAGCAGATGATTAGTGTTTTTTTTTCTCCCAATGTCATTTCAGCTCTATTGATTAATTGTTATGCTCCTTTCCAATTAGTGTCAGCAAGGGCTGAGGAGGGGGATAATTGAGGCCTGAGACGGGGGCAGGGGCAAATCCATACTGATGCTAGACTGAGGTGAATGTGTCAGAGACCTGATGGGGGAGATCAGGAAAGAGCTGATTCATAGGCTGTCGTCAGGAAGAGCGAGTAGAGTGACTCACTCTCTGGATTGCCATGCAGTGAAGACATGTGAAAGGCAGCGCAACACAGACTCACACACTCTTTTCATCTCCTGGCACTGCATTGAATGATGCAACAATGAGGCAAAATCGAGATCTTTACGACACACCTCAGGTTTATGCACGGAAGACACAAGCAGAGAAGTTTCCTAAAAGCATTAGACGCTCAAATTCTGAAACAGTTTCACTTTTGAGGTTGGAATTATGAAATTGTTGCTTAGCTTAGTGAAGTCATATAGTAAGCAATGTATTTAGAGAAGTACAGTATAATATATCACAGAAACAATACGCACAAAATCCAGTTTCACGTCATGCTTTTTTATGCCTTGCATTTGGTGAGGTGTAAAGAAGCCTGTCCATGTGAAAATTGCCACACTTTCCCCCCATATGTATTGACCTCCTGTGAGTGACAGGTGGCTTGGAGGAAATAGAGTCCCATAATCCCTTACTCAGTTCTGTCAGAAGGCTTTCATGTCCGTAAAGCAATAGTAACGCAGTGGGAAAGAAAACATGAAACAGCTGCCCAGCACTGATGCAGTGTAAAGACCACGCACCTCCATATCTTCGTCTGTTCTGCTAATCAAGCCCAGCATATCACAGGCTTAAAACCAACAGAGGAGACTTAGGCTCTGTCCTTGATTGGCCAGGTGTGACAGTCTGTCATAAATATGGCATGAGTTCTCCTGCCAGTGTCGCTTCTTACTTTATTTCATGCACCTAATCGCTCAATGTCTCATTTCCCCAGCAGTCTCTGACCACCTCTGACTAGTAATAAGCGGCTTAGTCCCACAACTCCACTCCGAGTGTGTTACCAAGGCTACAGTTAGTTTAAAAAAAATATGCTCTCTATCTCTCCCTCTCTCTCTGTCTTTCCACTGAGCTGAGGAATGGCATGAAAAGAGAGAGAGAGAGAGAGGGGAAGAAGAAGAGAGAGGGGAAGGAGAAGAGGGGGAACACGAGGAGAGCCACGGAGATACAGAGAGAGGTGGGATGGCAGGATTTTAAAAAGAGAGAGAATGGCATGGTAGGATGCAGAAGCAGAAAAATGGAAAGAGCAGAGAGATATAAAGAAAGAGAGAGGATACAGCGCTGAAAAAGACACAGAAGAGGGGTCACAGCACAAAGTGAAAGAGTAGTGGGAGAGGGCAAAATGTGTGTGTGTGTGTGGGGGGGGTGACAGGGAGAGACGCGGAGCAGGAGCAAGAGCAGGGAAAGATAACACGAGCGGGAGAGAGGGGCCTGAAGAATGGCGGGGCAGCTTGGGGATAAGCCTGATGGAAATAAGGAGATAGAGGTTTAATTAGGAGTAATTACTTCGTAATGAGGAGACTAGGACTTACGATGGCGCCGCAGCCCAGGAAGGCTTTTAAAGAGCCACAGGGCCCCGAGCCCAACAGCAAAATGGCTGACTGATGGGTGATGTTCTAGGGCTGATCTAAAAATTTAATTATCATGCTAATTTAACCGGATATAAAGCATCCGTCCAGGACTTAGAGTGTCACACAGCACATCAAATATATAGTCCCATCTTATGATACTTAATGTGGTATTTAAGTACATATCCATATATCATGATGTCTCTCCATGGTTTAGATATACTGTGCTTATGTTGCAAGAACACTATTCATTGGGCTTTTGTAGAAAATATATAATTTTCATTCAAATTTGATTGTTTAACGTCCACATTAACATACATAGGCTACCTTATTCCTGGCTTATGAGTGCATTTCTTCCTTTTTCAAGGACCTTAAAATGTAACGTAAATGTTTTACCTGAAACAGAAAATCCAACTTTTGCGAATGTAATGTAATGTGCTCTGACTTCCTTGTAAAGTTCCTGTGACATTCTGTTTTGCCTATAAAGTTCTTGTGCTGTTCTTGCTCGTGAAGTGGTTGATGTTCTTTGCTGCCTGAGCAAAGAGATTTTGTTGATAATATATACCTTAAAGCATCCTCACCCAAACCCAGCACTTCAGTAGCACTGAAATGAAAGCGAGCAGCTCTTGTTGGTTGGGGGTAATTATTCCTCTGTGTTGCAGGTATTGATTCCTATTAACTTGGCTTGCAGTCCGCCTGAGATCATCAGACATTGCTGGACGCGATTGGATTTAATTTGGTGAGCCGCTGAGCTCATAACTCAGACGCAAGAGCCCATCGGCAGGACACAGGAGATGGAGGACGTGCTTAGAGGAGTGGGTCACCAATGATGGAGCGTGGGGGGACAGCCACAGTGTTGTGGGATGTATATGTGTGTGTGTTTGTGTGTGTGTGTGTGGGCTATCGCATCATTTGAAGATGCAGTCTAACAGCCTTGAATGGCCCAGTAAGTTGGAGTAAGATCCTGTCCACTGCAAAGAGGACCTCCATGTGACTCCTCAGAGGAGAGGATCCTCTTGACACTCAGGCCATATAGGTGACGCTAGAGAGGATCTTCAGCTTGCTGGACCAGCGAGGAAGAATGCAAACAGCATGTACTGTACTTTAAACTGCTAATTCATTACAGTTACAATCGAAAACGTAGCCTGAAAAAAGCAACCCTTACCCCAATAATGTCCGATTGACTGAATAACAATCCTAAGGCTATTTATCCTGCAGAGAAGTTGTTTAGGACTGCTTGCTAAGGGCAGCTTACATCTCGTGACATGCGCCTTTCGCTATAGACCAGGTTTTTCTTGGTCAGTGATCCCCAGATCCTTCAATCAGATCCAGATCAATTTTGGACCGATGTGCGTTTGGATGCCGGGTCAGGTCCATTACGCAGATTTGTGCTGGATTATGTGGTAGGTGTGGCCCAGTTCCATCCCAGTGTATTTTTGCTATCTGGGCTATGTTCGAAGAGAAATAACACAACTACAGTATCCCTGGTTTAAGTTTGAGTGCCATTCTTCCCTTTTTTCGGCAGGCGAATGCTCCATACATATTTAGAACTTGCAAAAATGCAATTGTTTGCACATTAGCCTATAACAAATTGATATATTACTAATAGCAGCAGCAATCAGCCTACAACAATATAACCGGCCGCCTGTGGTGCCTGTGCTGTGCTGCTTTATCTTTGGTTGTGTTGATTTGTGTTACTCCGGCTGTGCTGTGCTGTGTTGTGTTATCCTTGGTTGTGTGCTACACTGTGCCGTGCCTGTGCTGTGCTGCTTTATCTTTGGTTGAGTTGATTTGTGTTACTCTGCGCTGTGCTGTGCTGTGCTGTGTTGTGTTATCCTCGGTTGTGTGTTGCACTGTGCCGTGCCTGTGCTGCATAGTGTACTGTGGGGTGTTGGTCGACGAGCAGTGCAGTGCTGTAGCAAAGAGGAGGTGAGCTGAGAAGAGGAGAGAATCTGGAGAGATAAAGAAGGAAGAGGAGGAGAGGAGGGAGGAGGGAAAGAGAAGGAGAGGTTCTCTAGACAGGAGAGGAAGAGTGGGGTGGCATGGGGTGAGGCATATGGAGGAGTGTGGAGCCATGGAGGACCGAGCGATGAAGAAGACAGCAGGAAGCAGCCAGGTCTACAGACAACAGTGGAAGAGATCCAAACTCTGTGTCGTCACGATAACTGTCCTTTCATGACCGTGCACAGGGAGTAGAGAGAGAGAGAGAAAGAGAGATAGGGTGGGGCAGAGCCATATAAAGGTAGAGTTGCGACAACTCCATTGACGCTAATGTTCCATTTTTTTTTCAACAATGGCGGCTAATGGAAGCCTCAAATAGTTCCCAAAAGTTAACAATTTATAATAGCAGCAATGCAGTTACAGATTGTTTGTAGCCAACATTTCAGACTCAGATTTACATTATTGGCTCATCCGAATAATAATACTAATAATAATAATACAGTAACAACAGTACGCTAATAGTAGTAAAGTAATAGTATTAATAACCTAATTATAATAATAAACTATGACAGCTTTTCTGCTGCTCAGTTTTTATCAGTTCCGTATCAAATAAATTAAAAGAGGCTAAAGCCCAATAAATGTGGCACACATAATAACCTAATATAAGATAAACCTTGCCTATACCATTTCAATAGGCCTTTATCACGGCAGTTGAAGCAGGGCTGTTCACTTTCCTGTTAGCAGGCAAACCACAGGTGTTCCTAAAAACATTAACGAGGCCTCTGGTTGAAGTAACTGTGGCCGAATCTGACACTTAATTAGAAACACCTGTGCTCACACAGGAGCAGGGCTGTTCACTTCCTACTTCGGCTGCCCTGATAAAGGCCTATTAGGCAGCACTAGGCAACACCACGAACGAGCTGTCATTAGGTTTTTGCGTTTGTAGCCTACAACTTCTATGACGTGACGTGGGCATTTAGCTTTACCATCATGTCAACATAGTTGTAACGTTATGCGCAATTCTCATCTAGGCTGTGGATGGTGGTTTAATTTTAAAAAGGGCAGCAAAAGTGGGATAAAGTGCAACTGCTTCCCCAAAACAATTCCTCCATAACTGTGGATTTAATCGTTTGATATGTGGATAACTTTCAGTGGACTAAACACATAAAAGGTAAGATTTTGTTATCACAAAGCTAGCTGGTTTGGTTAAATATGGCGAAGGCATATTTACAGCCAACTTTGTACTTGCAGCAGTGAAACGGAGTTTGTTGTTAACATTGTTGGTAACGTAAACGTTTCCTCAGTTAGGAGCAGGGCTGTTTTTTTTTTTTTTTTTTTGCATTAATTTTCATTGGCAAAAGCTAGCCTAATATGCATGAGAGAACCTAGATTTGAGGGAGCTGCAGCTGTTAGCATCAGCACGGTCATATTAACACAGCAGGGCACACTAACCCAGTGATGAAGGATCGTGTAAAATCCCCATCCCCAGGCCACAGTCTGAATCTCAAGCTCTTTAGCCTAGCATCTTAATGCTGTTCACAGCACGGTGAATGTCAAACGATGACAAAATGCTGTTCATCTTTGTGATTTCATAGCCTGGTTATTTATCGAAGGACTTACATGTCACGTTTTATATTTTATTATGATCACTCGCATTACCATGGGGTTACTAAATAGGTAGGCCTAATGCTACTGTGGGTACCTGATCTGCACGGGTTACCAGATCTGCATAGACATAATATACATAGACGCCGCATTGGCTGCTAGAAACAAGAAATGCGGCCGCCATCTTGGACCGGTCATACTCCTCGTTGCGTTGCAGCAGAAGACAGAAGATGACAGCACTGTGCAGCATGTTCCTTCTCAAATCGGCGGACCATACTCGGGGGATTTACTTTTCACAAGTAAGATTTAACATAACCGTACTATTGGTTGTATTTTGTGAATAGAATATTACCAGAGAGCTGAGAAGGAGCAATCTTTGATATTATTGTATGAAAATCGTAGCCATCTAGCTAGGCTATGTTTACTCGGTGTTCACCCAGCTATGAACTGAGACTTGATAAGTCATATTCCATAACACTGACTTAGATTACAACTGACACAAGAAGGCTATTGTAGAAATAAATCATACTAGATTTGGCCGGCGAATTTTACACAAGTGGCACAGACTAGCCTATTGGGCAATCGCTAGCTGCTACTTGTAGCCTAAGTGTGTTGGTGGTAGCCTCACTATTTCCTGAATAAAGTAACTTTTCAATAGCTCAACTTATTTATTTATCAAGTAGCTTAGCCAGACAAGCTACACTGTTCTTGTCATGTGAAATTAGCACAATTTAAAGTAGCTTCCTATGTAGTGAACTAGCCTACTGCTGTGTTTGTGTTAGGCCACTAATACATTTGACTGGGTGGTAGTTTTGTGTAGTGTTTTATTCATGGCAGAGTAACTGATAGTTTAGCTCACTAAAATTTCGAAGTAGCTTGCCCAACACTGTATTATTCACATGTCATTTACCCTAACAAGAATAAGATGCCTCTCAAATTCCTTTTCATTAATTTATTTATTATTTTGTATCTCTCCAGAACAACTGCCTTGTTCAAGAAGACTGTGAATGAACTGAACGGTCTCCTCACACCCCTGGAACTGAGGAAGGTGCAGCTCTTCATTGCAGTACTGCAGGGCATCTGCTACACTGTGACTGAATGTTTGATTTATGAGCTCCACCTTCATCACCTGCATTCGCCACTCTGTGTCCCATTTTCCCATCGTCTGGTTGACTCGGTCCTCTTTTATGGAGTTTACCCAGTTTACTATGCCATCTTATTTGCCCACCTGCTGTCTGACGCACTTTTGTTCTCAGCCAAAGTGTACCCAAGCAATTTTAGCAAGGTGGGAACATACAAAATGACATGCACCAGTTGTCGAAATCATAGAACCAACTGCATGACGGTAACTCTCTCACTGAGCCTGTGAAGACACTCCCCGGTTCTTTACTGATTGCAATGAACGGGTTGATCTTAGCATTTTCTAAAATGTTTCTTAATTCCTTTTTATTTAATCTCTTCATTGGGGCTGGAACCTTTCTGTGAACTGTAAATAACAGATGCTGTTGATGAACCCCTTGACACTGTACAAGTGACAAGTCACCTTTTTGTCTTGAATTGATGAACTGTTACACTTACTATGCCAAACCAATGTCTGTTTTTTAAGGATCAGAAACAAACTTGCACTTTACAATATTTATGGAACTTGTCTAACAAATGCTGTTGATATTGAACCCAGTTACTCCATTTCCTTTATGCCACACCAATGTCTGTTCATCACTTTATTTTTGATGGCACTGAACTGAATGTTAATGGATTTTTTTCTGTAAATTTAACTCATTAAAACTTGTATCAAACCAGTTTTTGTCTATGCTGTCAAAAGTGGATTAGTTATGTTCCCAGTTTTTATATTGGATGTCATCACTTTATAATATATCATATATCAGAATATTCTATTACTGTTAAGCCCACTATGAATATTAAAATACACACAACCATGTTTCCTGTATCATACAGCTTTTCTACTGGGAGGTTTACAACTTATTCTGAGTCAATTTACCCAAGTTTGTCACTAAACCACATAGGCCTACTTGGAATACCCCTCAGATGTCTGAATGGCACTGATCTCACTTAAATGTTTATGGAACCTTTCTGTGGACTGTGAATAATGCTGTTGATGGAACTTTTCTGTCAACTGTGAACTATATTTAACTCATTAAACTTGTATCAAACTAGTTTTGTCTATGCTGTCAAACATGGATTATGTTCCCAGTTTTAATATCGGACGTCAGGTCACTTTATATCATATCAGAATATTCTATTACTGTTAAACCCACTATGAATATTAAAATACGCTAAATCATGTGTCCTGTATCATAGCTACATGTATGACCTTTGCAGCAAAAAAAACGCGTGAGAATCTGTTCGGTATTCAGTGAGATATGATTAAGTGCGCTGACAGCTCATCTCACCGGCCAAACAGATTACACTGAGTGGAGTGGATGACCGGTCCAAGATGGCGGCTCCAAATCTCGTCAGCGCTAGTAAGGAGTAGCGGTCGATGCGGCGTCTATGTATATTATGTCTATGCAGATCTGCATGATTACGTCACAAAATAAATAAAATACATTCTGATTGGTCTATTAGCCGTTGCACTTCCAGAATTTCATTGGTCAGAATGTTGTTTGCTGTTAGATAATTCGCCTGAGTTTATTGTTTTCTGTTGAAGGACCCAACGTACAGGAAGGAACCATAGGAACGCAAGTGTCTTTGAAATATTGAACTAGCCGGCAAGCCGCCCAATCACCGATAGGCTATACCTACCGTTTTTGTAATATAAACAAATAAAACATTAGTTGCAGTATTACATTGCAAACTTCTAGCCTGTCAAACCTTGAAATAATGAACTACCAGCTAGCCACCAAACATCAATGTACTGTCTTACTTATAGGAACGTATTTCCAACCTTAGTGTAGTGTCACTTAATAGCTAGCCATCAAACATCGATGTTATGTATGTATTTCCAACCCCTTACGTGTCACTTAATATTAATTTCTATACAAACCAAGACGGCGGATTCCTAAAGAAACACAAGCACCCACACGTGTATCTAAATTAGCTATGTACCAAACATGTTACCGTGACTCAAAGAGCTGTAAATAGTGTTGAAGGCTGCGTGTAGAAATCCGCTTGGAGCTCCAGTGGAAATTTGAATTGCGAACTTCTAGCCTGTCAAACCTTGAAATACAGAACTACCCAGCTAGCCACCAAAACATGCAGTCTTACCTACTGTTTGTAATTTAAAGAAAACATTTGTTGCAGTAGGCTCCTAAATTGCAAACTTCTAGCCTGTATATACGGCTCTTCTATTTCTTACCACTGCCACCTAATTATATATTATCGCTTACAGCTCGACAACATTCGTCAATTAATCTTTATGGGCACTGAGGTGACATGAGGTTAAAACGAGAACCTCGATATATCGGACATTACAATTTCTGTAATATGATTTACATGCAAACTACCGGAAACATTGACATCGTTAACCCAACCCTTGACGAAACCAAATCAGACTAAAGAAATTGACGAGCTATACATGTGTGAATAAAATGGGCAGCAAATTAAATTAATTTCTGTGAATCTTACTTTAAGTACCTTTAGTTTAAACCAATGTTTTCTTAAGTTTAAACACGCCACTGTCTAGGCTACCTTTGCTTCTAATTAAATATACATTTCTAAAATACATAATTTCCATTACCACAAATGACCACAAAAAACAAAACAATTCCAGAGAAAACAGTGGACATGTTTATTAGTGTCTAAAGTGTTCCACAATGCGTGTTGCATCTTGTAAAGATATTCATGAGAAATCAAGCTTCAGTGTCCATGTCTGGTTGGTGCCAGTCCAAATGTAGATCACTGTCTCACTGTCCATTGAGGCCTGTCAACCTGTGAAAATAAAACCAACAATCAGTGTTTTAAACCGGTTTTAAAAACTGTGGAAGAACTTTAGCTTAAAGGTCTATACATACTGAGAGTCTGAAATAAGGTTTTTGTCTCTTTAGTAGTTTATTAATCTCTGTGCAAAGAGGTCTCATAACAGTGTTTCCTCTACGTTTATTTCAGCATGGCGGCCCACCACGGTTTAATTAATACCGCCATGGTATCAGAATCAGGGCAGACGCACAATGTAGCTGCAGTTGCTTTTTAAACTAGATGTACCGCATAGCGGTACAAAATATGACCGCCGCTCAATCCCGTACATCCGTTCTGCGAAAATAAATCACACTAATCAATTTGTATCCATCTTTTACTCCACCCCCCACTCTTGAAACTTTTGTGTATGCTTGTTTGGCGTGCCTGTGTGTGTGTGTGTGCGGCTGCACAGAAAGTAGCCTACTGGCGCTGCAAAGGTGAATAGATTGTAGAAAAGCCAAAAAAGTTGTAGTATTGTTATAAAACCTTTAAAATCTCTAAACAATCACAAGAAGGGCAGTTCATCACAGTTCATCCATTGCAACTGGATTGATGAAAGGTCACTTACACCTGTAGGCTACATTGTATTTGGGAAAAGCAGAAGGTATCAGCATAATGTTATATTTGTATTTATTTATTTATTAATAAACAAAAACATCTGTCAGTTCCATGCAGTTTTCAACAGCTATCAAAAACAAAGGTCATTTTTGGATGGATGGATTTTTTGTGAATGTTTCTTCTTCTACATAAGATTTTAGTCATCTTTAGTTCATGTGATACTTTATTGTCAATGCACAAATTAAGTAAGCTTACCAGTAGTCTGAAACGAAATGCAGTTTTACATCTAACCAGTGGTGCAAATAACTGACATGTCCAAATGGGCCTTCATGAAATGCGTCGCTAGACTGTTCATACACATTTTAACGGGCCAAGTTGAAGAGCTGTTGTCCGTTATTGTTCGTGCAAATATAGGCTGATTGATGTTCCCTTGCATTGTGTAACTACGGCCCATGGTTAGTCTGGCTTTCACCATACCAAGCTCAATCTTTTAAGAAATCAAAAAATAAATCGCCGGCAGATCAGGCTGGATTCACCCAGCCTAGTCCATGGTAGGCGCCCGATATTGTTTAATTTTCCGATTGAGATATCCACGCTCTGGTTATTCTAAATGCAAAAATGCATCAGGGAGTTATGACAAAACCGTAACTGTTAACAAACTATATCCTAATAGAAAGCTATTAGCTTCCCTAAGCTACAGGTAGGCCTATAAGGTAGGCCTATTTACAACATAAATTGTCAATAGGCTATGCTGGCGACATATAAAATCTCCTTTGGAAACCAATGGCTTACGCCTTACAGTATCAAGCGGACTTAAGCTGCCACATCGTGGCGAAAAGTTTTAATAAAATTCACGCAGCTCCGTGAATCACGGAAAGCGCGAATGAAGTAGTCACTTCTAAATGGGACCCACTACACAGTAGCTTAAGGTTTGTTGCTAAAGCAGCCATAATGAATGCCATAATGAAGGTGTCATTGTTACTTAACACACACATGCTTTTTAATCTCACAGACTACTACAACTACCAAGCTGGAATCAAAGCACATCGATTCCCCTCTCACACCCTGCACGCACTTAAAACAAATAAACAGGCGTCTCAGTCTCACGCATGTATAGCCATAGGCAAAACTGTATCAGACCGGTGTAACGTTGGTAAATCTTCCATTGCACAGAATGATTTTTGTAGCACGTGCAACAAATAATATTACGATTATGTGTACAGCCCTGCCTTGGATACATCTCTCAAAGTGCGCTCTAAAATATTTGGTTTGGATGTAGATCATCACGGGTGCGTTAATTTTGAAAATGAGTATTGAAGTAGCCTAGTGGGTGTTTGGGAATGAACGTTAACTCAAGATGCTTTTTGAGACTTTTTGTGGTCCTAATGCAACACTTTACAAAGCACTGACAGGGCCACCAAGTGAGGCTATGTTCAATTCAACTCGGTAGCTTATCCGTCTGGTCAATAGCCTCGCATTCACGCCACTTTAATCAGAGCATCACTACTTTTTACATCAATTATGGTGCCAGTTAACCTCCATACTCCATGGGAACATGAAAGTAAGACTTGTATAGTTGAAAGCTCACTCACCACATCAAGGTGCAGGCCACGAGTGGGGTGTTAGTAGGACAAGACACCTGTCTCTGCCGGGAGTAATGTGGAGTGAATGCTGAAGGTGGTCTTTTCCGTTGAGGCCTGACGGACAACAAAGAACAACAAAAGACAAACAAAGTTAGGACAATCATTGACAAGGACATACAAACTTCACAAGGACATACATAGAAAAGCATGACCACTGCTGTGTATAACATACATCGAACTAGAACAGGAAGTTTTCATGTGTTATCATGTTTATGATTAAAATGTATTCGCTGACGCTTTTAGTCCTTGGTTAAAACATAATTCTCAAATCTCTGTTTCAGTTGGTTTCACCTAGCTCGAGTTACCAGGTAGCCACAGCGCTACAGTCTTGGGGCATGAACATGGGCAGTAAGTGTAACGGCTGTAGCTGCCTAGTAAAGAGGTCTATGCGAAAATCGCAGGAATTCCCCTTTACTATTTTGGAAAATCGTAGAGTGTTAATAATAGGAAAAAAATAAAAACAATATGCAGGTTACAAGACAGCCACAGCACTACAGTCTTGAGGGCATGAACATGGGGGCTCATGAGCATGCCCCCAAGAGTGTGGTGCTATGGCTGCCTGGTACAGAGGTCTATGCGAAAATCGAGTGGACAATGGAGAAAACGCTTA
The DNA here is from genome assembly GCF_017589495.1 of Alosa alosa. NCBI lineage: Eukaryota > Metazoa > Chordata > Actinopteri > Clupeiformes > Clupeidae > Alosa > Alosa alosa. The sequence goes on from NC_063196.1 coordinate 7,719,410, forward strand.
GCTTACTCCGTTTATGACAGAAATTAACTTTGGTGCCAACATGTTGTAGAAACACAACCCACAACACTGCCTTTATTTGGTGCAAATCTCCTTTACTTTCGTTGGTTAGGCTATAGTCCGCTATTCAATAGGCACAATGTTTTTGGCCAAGTTTTGCTTTAATCCAATTTACCTTCGTTTCTACTAGTCGTTGCTTTTTTCCCCTGCGTCGAATTGCGATTGAGTGTGCATCTAATGTAACAGTGGTGTCTCTGCGGAGACATCCACTCACCATGTTTCATTTTTGCTGTTGTTGCGAGTGAACTAGTAGGCTACGATATGGGAAATGCTTTCAATACGATCTGTATTTCCTTTCCCGATACACGTAAAAAAAAAAAAAAAACAACAACGATTTCATAGGTCTACAACTAAGATTGACTCGATCGAGTGATGGCCACATGAAAACCCATTCATAAGTCCTAATAGCTCGTCGCTTAACGCACAAATGGTTGACCACAAACCAGAGGCTACTAATGAACCGTGGCGCTTAGCTATAAACTGAGGAAAAGGTTAATAAACACACATGTATTAACTTTACCGATACACGTAAAAAAAAATAACGGTTCCATAGGTCTACAACTGTAAGATTGACTCTGACCGAGAGTTGGAAAACCCATTCACAAATTAGACTGTTAGCTAGCCACTGTTAGACTTACATTTCTTCTCACGAAATAACTATGCTAGGGTAACATTACTTATAAGACCAAAGGACTGATTAACGTTGTTTTCATGAGAGGAAGTGATAGTTGTGTAACTTCAAAAATGTTATCAAGCAATTGTTATGGTAAATTCAAGTAATTCATGTACTTACCTTGATCGGTGGAGAGTTGTTAGCTGGAGGGTGGTGATCTGCTGTTTCCCACGACAAGGTGATATCCAAGAGTCGTTTTTCAGAAAATATAGCTTTTGGCTGAGGATTGCTTTTGACAATGAAAGTGCTACTCTGAGAGCGGCATGAAGAATAAACTTCTGCTGCAGTTATACTTATATGATGTTTCCACTAGCATATGAGCTAGTTTACGGTTGATTTCACTACTGTCAAACAGCAATAAAATAGCATTAGCTAAATAACTCGCAAATATGAGCTAGTTTACAGTTGATTTCACTACTGTCAAACAGCAATACAATATCATTAGCTAAATAACTCGCAAATATGAGCTAGTTTACGGTTGATTTTACTACTGTCAAACAGCAATGCAATAGCGTTACACTTAAGAAACATCAAAATAGATCAATGTATAACCTAAAGTTAGCTTATTTTCCCGCGATTATAGCAGGGTTAATCAGACAGCGTTCAGAGCCCAGTCGTAGGTGACGTCACACAAACCAGCCAATCACACCAAAGGGAAAGGGTCCACTTTAAATATTAAAACTTTTACCTCAGGCATCGCTTGAGCAGCTACGCTTCAAACCCATCTGGTAACCCGTGCAGATCAGGTACCCACACTACGGTTAACTTAGAATGCCCACCATTACACTGGAGATGTTAAAAAATGTTTCAACTTTTTTTATTCTCCCGCGACGATAGGCTAGGCTTGGCTAGGTAATTCACTCATTAGCTCAGATCAGTGACTACCAGAGGAAACGCAGGGTAGAAAACGCAAACAACTAATGTTAGACTAGCTGTGTTACAGTTTCTCGTTGCAAAATCAAAATTTCACAGGAGCTCCATGCGCTTTTGTAGGCTACACGCAGTCTCAAAAACACTGTTTACAGCTTTTCGAGTCACTGTACGAGGTCATTTATTTTGTATAGCGATAATTTAGATACACTTATGGGGTGGGTGCAATTGCGTTTTCTAAAGAATCTCCTGTCTTGATTTTGTACATAAATTAATATTAAGTGACACATACGTAAAAGGACGGAAAAAATGTCACCTTATATAGCAGGCTAAGATATAAGGTCTGGAATTTAATTTAATATTGTTGTAATGGTAGGATAACTACATAGCTTACACAATAATTACACTGTGTTATAAATATTGTATATCAATGCATTTATTGACTGTCAATTACCCAAAATCGTGGCTCTGTCTATCATTGAACAGTAGCCTATTTAATGCATTCTAATCCATTGTCAATCACTTCCGGGAACTATTTGAAGTTTACATGAACCACGTGACCTTAACGAATTTTGAACATCCATTGTCGCAACTCTACCTTTATATGGCTCTGGGGTGGGGTAGGGGAGTGAGAGAGGTGTGGAGAGAAATAAAGAGAGAGCAAAGGTGCAAAGGACTCACTCAATTAAATTCAGTAAGATTCATCGGCATGATTGATCAAAAAGAATTAGTGTTGCCAAAGCAAATACAGTCCAGAAATGTACATTTGTTTAATTAAACTTCTTCACTTTGTGACGAGAGTCTGGTTACTCTCAATTGGGAAATGTCTCCAACCCTAGCATCGTAATCAGCGAATTTGTGTTAACTTTAAAATCATTGGTCCAGTCTAACCATTCAGGGATTGAGAACATTTCTTCACCTAACCTTTACAAACTGATAATAAACCGAATCAGCTGTCAGAAAACAATATATATATATATACACATTTGCTGTATAACACATTCTTGCAACTCTTTGATGTTTGCAGATATTGCTACTACCGTTTACCACTGGCACTTTCAATCTTTAAACTATCATCCCCTCTTGTCACTGATTGGCCCACCATCCTACCCTGGTGGCTGAAGGAAACATAGGTGCGTTGAGAGGAGCCAGACTAGCATCTCAGTGAAATGAAAAGGAGCCGAGATATAGGCGGGTGGGACACGGCTAGGGCAGGAGAGAGAGAAGAGAGTGAAAGAGAAAATGTGGAGGGACAGAAAGAACGAGAATAAGAGTGATGGAGAAAGAGTGGTGTGTGTGTGTGTGTGGCCATATGCTGACCGTCAGACGGAAGAGTTTGTTTTGGTGGTCACAGACGGCCAGAGTCCTCCTGAGGGAGCACTGACACCATCAAGCCAGATGTGGCATTTACCCACACTGGCAAAGCTTATGTTTGTGTGTGTGTGTGTGTGTGTGTGTGTGTGTGTGTGTGTGTGTGTGTGTGAGAGAGAGAGAGAGTGTGTGGGTGTATTCATATATGCATATGCACATGTGTGAGTGTGTGTGTGTGTATGTGTGTTCCTTTGAAGAGATGCTTAGTACTGTTGCAGTCACAGCTGTAGGCATCTGCTGCTCTTTAGATGAACCCCACCAAACACACACACACACAGACCCACATCCCCTGTGACCTTACACAGAAAACAGCGAGGGCCAGACATAACTTGTAAAGCAGAGCCAAACAGTTCAGTGATAACTTATTTTCCATTCTATTTATTATGGCGCATTTAGCATTACAGCACATACATCAAAACCTTCTGAATGCGCTCAGACATTCTCACTTCTTTCAATATTCAACATTCAACATTCTCAATACTTATACTGATACATTGTCCATGTAACATAACAGCTTTGTAACTGACCAACCTTGCCTTTGATAGTTACTCTGCTGATTGCGTTCATCTTCCTTATACACTAAATTCTAAGGGCCCGAATTTAGTCCTGCGTCTGTGTCGTGCGCACGTGGTGTGTGACAAGAGTAGCGTCATCAACGCAGCATGCGGGGGGTGTCGTGTGCCTCCCAACATATGTGACAGCGCGTCAATGACGGATGTCTTTGACGTGCTCAAATGTGCCAGGAGTATGCCACTTCCTTAAGAAGCCCCAGACACCATATAGCTCTGCAAAAGCTGTCAACATCGTCCCACAAGCGCAAAGAAACAATAGAGGGGCGGAAAGAGATAGAGAGGAGAAGATGAGGAAACAGAGTGGGGGAGAGAGGAGGGAGAGATGGAAAGAATGAAAAAAGAGATGAAAGAGAAGAGAAGACAGAGTAGTAGCCTTTGGCAAAATTTGGGATTTGCTCTGCAGGTCCATCTGGCCCAGAGGCCATGGAAGCCCATTCCCAATGTCTCTAAAACACAGGCACGCAAATACAATCGCTAATCCGGCATGGATGTGTATTTCTTTTGGAATTGAGTAAACAACTGCATTTAAAACCTTTGTTTACAAGGTTGCTACACTTCTAAAACAATTTGGTAAGAGTTAAATGCACCAATTTAAGTTTCATTTCAATGTTAGTTACACCCCTGCTGGAAGCCGTAAGTCAATGAACCTTTTCCAGACCCACTCTTACTGTAATTGAGAAGGTCTGCGTGCAAACCAGGCTAACAGAGTAGACGAGAAAGAAAGAAAAGAGAAGGAAAAGAAAGAGATGACTGATTCCATTGCCGTGTGGGCTGACCGGCCCTTCGCCCTTGGGAATGAGCCAAAGCTCACTAACGAGTTGGCCAGAGCTATACTGTCCTGACCCACTGGCTTTGAGAACAATATGTCAGCCAGGGCTATTGGATAGTATTATGCTATAGGGCTGATAGTGCATTCACATACACTCTCACGCTGAGTTTCTTTCTCTCACATACACACGCACACACACACACAATTATCACAAATCAGTACCAACAAATAACACACAAACACAAATACACAACCTTTGACGGCACATTCAATGTGAGGCTTATATGACCTGAGGCATATATGCTTGTGAATGCACACAATCACACACACACACACACACAAACACAGTCTCATAATATAATGAGAATTTGTACACACATACACAGGGGCACATATCCAGACCGGATTTAATGTTAAGCAGGGCTTAAAATTCATTTTTCAAAATGGGGGGGAATTCCCCCCTTAGGTTATTCATGTAGGGGAGATTTACACAATTGGGGGGGGGAGGGGTCGATTCTAATACCAAGTCAAGAATTGCGATTTCAATACTTCGATACTTTTTTTAAAAAAGTGTTTGATTTTGGGGCCCCCACCACCCTGACGTCATCAGTAATATATACTGTAGTGGGATCATTCAAAACAGTGGACATCCTAGATTCTGCTTGACTCTCTCCACACACACAAACACACACTGAAAATGATAGCTTATGTGATGTGTTTCTATCATATATTTTTGAATTCATATAGAGTGTATTTATTTAATAATGCATTTTTTTAAAGTATAGCATTTTACTAGTAATTACTAGTAGCTAAACACATTTAGTAATTTGAATGCCTCATATTGACGTTTAACCTATAACACTTGGGCATATCTTTAATGTGGTGTGTAGGTCCAATTGAGTGCACATTGCTGATGAGTAGGTGTAATTGAGTGCCTGTCACTTTAAGAAAATACGTGAGAGTAATTCTATGGAGTAATTAGCCCCCCTTCAACCTGACGGTTTTAGGCTATAGTCGCTAGTGAATAAAAGTTGTGCATAGTGCGGTATGTGTATGCAAATCATTATGTTTTCTATGTCATTAGATACAATAAATGTTCAAAAAACTAACATGTCGAAGACAATCTTTCTGAGATCAAGTGTTGATGTGACCTGAGCTAGCAGGATAGTTACCAAGGAGCTCTTTCCAGATGTAAAAGTTTGCCATGGTAGCGTAGCCTATTTGCGTAAGCGCAAAGTGGTTCTCTCTCTCTGTGTGTGTGCGTCTGCATGAGGCTATGTTCAATTCAACTCGGTAGTTGATCAGTCCGGTCAATAGCACTGCATTCACGCCACTTAATGATTAGGCTATATTAACGTCATCAGACAGGCTGTAAAAGTGTATGCGGGAATTTCTCGCATTATGATGGCTAGAGTTGCGGGACTTGAACAAATTATGCGCAATACCCGCAATCCTGCAGTGAAATTTAAGCCCTGTTAAGCAAGCAAACAAACAAACCTACACACACAGACACACATACATGCATATCCACACCCCCCCACACACACACAAACACACACATGCATATCCACACACATATACACACACGCACACATGCATATCCACACACAGGACTAATTGTTGGACTTCAATGCATTTTACCCATGCATGTGAAAAGCATCACATACTACATAACAGCAAATGGATTACTGTTTGCATGTTTGCCACAAAGTATTTACATGATCACTTTGTCACAATGTACAGTCACATTAAAGATAAAATAAATAAATAAATAAAATCAAGGAGCAAGTCAAGTTTTCTCCAAGAAATGTGCAAACTGCAATTCGCCATCAGCAACCATACACAACACATTATCATAACACCAAATTTCTTCAAAAGATTCAAGATTCATCATGGCTTTGTAGAAATGAAAATCAATTAACATACGAGACCTCACAAGTATTGAGAAGACCATTACTAGGACATCACTAGAAGTTTGCTCAATTTTGTTTCTACAACTAACATAGATTGCCATTTTTGCTTGACCTAAGAGAAAGTTTATCAGCTGACATTTGAAACGATGTTTCCGCACATATTTAAAACCCAAAATAAAAGTCTCCATTGAAAATGTTTCATTAAAATGATTAAAGAGTGACTGTAGAACCACGAATAAAGGTGTTAGCCTTACACACTGCATGAAAGCATGAAACACCAGGGATTAAAGTGAAAAAAAATTGTTTGACTGAACTTTTTTCAGGCCATAATTCATACGTTGTTCATATCTACCTATAAAGATAGCACCCCTTTTGCTGTCGCGACCTATTGTTTTTTAATGTACAAAAAGATGCAAAGTAAAGGGAGTATTCGCCTTATTCACACGGCGATCATTGTTTAAACCAAAACGAGGCTGCAGGGTACACTTACTACACAATTAATGCCACCTACAGGTGAATGCATAGAACATAACAATCCTATGGTTTGTGTACCCTGTAGCCTCGTTTTAGTCCGCCAATGGCAGCCATGTAAATAAGGCCCGGTTGAGAGTGTTCTTGATTGAGATTGAGTTTTCCTGATGAATAAAACAATATTTCAGTACCATCCCTGACCATTGCTGACTAGCCATTGCTGTTCTTTTCTACTGCAGCAATATTGTAGAAAGGCTTTAACTTACACTCTTATTTAATTACTTCAGGCCAAAAGTGGCCTTTAAAGGGGAGATTTTTTTTCTTGTTAATATGCCTATAAAATCAAGTTTGCAAGACTTCCCATTTCCTCATCAAAGTAATGAATCAGAACATTCGAAATATTGTTCATATTTCCATTTGTTGCCTCATCCGCATTTAATGAAAACATGTTAATTTTGAGTTTTACAGACAACTCAGTATTCCAATGAGCAGCAATGCTGTGTGTACTGTGCTCATGCAGGAAGTCTGCGCATTTGATAACAACAATCTGGAGAGGGTGCTTTTGTCTTCAGCAACAGATTGTATGGCGATATGGTGAGGGACAGGTCGTGTGCATAGCCTACGCAAAAACGGTCAGCCATAGATAAACGTAGCCTACCTCTGTCGTGGTGGCTAGTTGCACCAGGTAGGGAAGATGTCCTGAAGTGCACGAACATTAACCTTGGTGGTCTTCTGATTGGTGGCGTGCTAAAAACGTTCCTATTGCATCCATAAACAATTTTCTTGCAGCAAACCGCCTAAAAGCAAACCTCTGGCACTTTAATTTCTTTACCCCGTGGCTTGCTAGTTCTCCGCCGTTTCCAACAGCCGCCCATCTCCATTTATTTTTTTAACTTATAACACCTGTGCTTTCTTTTAGCAACAACGCATCCATGACAGTTAGTGGCCTTGCCAAATAGACGCACACAAATCATGATGCTAATATGCAAGGTTCTGGTAGGCCTGGTTATGGTTTTGTGCTATAAATTAATAATATTTTATAGCGAAGTTTTAAGTTTACTATTTTAATTGCATGGTTATTTTTTGTCAACATACACTTACAACCTACTGTCGTTAAAAGTGAGGCTTAAGCAAAATAGGCTATAAGGTTGTCTATGGGTCACAAACACGACTGACCCCCTTAGTTTGCGATGATGACAATATTATTATTATTTTAAGTTAACGCTCAGTCAAAACCTTCCGTCGCAAATTGTGAAAAACATTGTTGTAGCCTACATGTCATAACAGACGGGATAATAAATTGCATAGGCTACGGTTTATATTAAGGCCGCTTTACACATAATGTTAGTTGCATTGATTAAAAACTGTTCAAGTCATAGGTGACACCCAAAATGAATGACCTCCCCTGACAAGAGTTCGCGATAGTAAGAAATTGTCTACATTGATGCACGGAAAGAACACGCCTACGATTCTTCTCGAATTAGCACATAAAGCTCACAATGTATCATATCCAAAAAAGTGAAACGGATTGGCCAACCGATCGATCATCAGCTGTCTCGATTGTGTCACTATAATCCAACTTTTAGTCCATTAGTCCTCCAGACGTGTTCTTTTTTTTTTAAGCAAACGCCCCAGGCCAATGAAACAAGCGTGTAGCTACAACATAAACAAAGCGAAACTCATGGCTGACGTATCTTCTTGAGCGGTCACTGACTGAGACACAGAAAGTTCTCAATAACACTATTAGGTCTTTAAACATTTACCATCACACACATTAATTCATCGGACCTAATATTTGTAGTTTTCTCATCGGATCTGCATCGATCTCAAATATGGCATTTCTAAAATCAAATTGACGGAAATCCGTGGTACGACGGAGAACTTTAATCCTTGATGAAACACAGTCTCTCTCACAAAACAAAATGGGCACTCTTGACCCACAACAGGATTCAACACTGAAACAAAGGCATTGACTGCAATTGCTCCATGCAGAATCCTCCATTGTAAATCTCCACATTTTTTGGCTAAGGGTGACTTGTATAGTGCTCTCCACTGGGGTCGGACATCATCCCCCATTTGTAAAACAGTACACCAAGGTGTTTCCACCCTCTTGTCCAAAGACCAGTAGCTGGCTTCTGACCCAAAAGAGACAATTGATCAAAATGCAAGTAAGAACCAGTACAACCTGTCAAATTTGGCGACAATGAAAGATTGGGAAAAGGATCATTACAGTCTGAACTGCACAGCCCTCTGAAGTTGTCTGCCAACAACTGCAATTGTTCTCTTGTTAGGGAGGCCCGCCATTTCTCAAGTAGCTGAGCTACTATTCGAATAGATCTCATCCCCAGTTGACTGGCAACTTGTTCAGCGTTAACAAGATCTGGTCCTGCTAACTTGAGTAAACCCTCCATAGTAATGACTCCAGACCTAAGAAGGCTATGTGTGATTGTGGGAAGAGACTTTTCAAGAGACATATCTAAAACAGAACCATAGATTAGGGGCTCCTTTAAAAGTCAATACAAAGACTCTGTGCTTCCTGTGCGTTGCACTGTTAAAAGGGACCAAACTTTAAACAAATTACGATAAAACACAGGGAGTTTGTTGATATTCAATCTTTTTGGATCCATCCAAAACAAAGTTCTGTCCAGCCCCAGTCCATCAAAAGTCTGTAAAATGGCCCCATGAGAAGACGCTGGACGAACTGCAACCGAAAGGCAGCTGTCCTACTTTGTAGGTGCACAAGTCCATGTCCACCTTCCTCTTTAGGTAGGTATAAGATGCTCTGTGGAACCCAGTGAAGTTTATCCCAGAAGAAATCCACTAGGATTGACTGGATTCTTGACAGCAACTGTGCTGGAGGGTCCACACAAGATAACTGATGCCAAAGGGCGGATGCCACCAAATTATTGATAATAAGGACACGCCCCTTGTAGGATATCTTATTTAAAAGGAATTTCCATTTATCAAGGCGGCCCTTTACCTTTTCAACAGCCCCATCAAAGTTCTTTTGAATAAACATTTCATCCCCTAAAAAAACACCAAGATATTTAAAACCACTCCTGGCCCAATGTAAGCCAGCTGGAAGACTTGGCTCATTTAACCATGTCCCGACCAGCATAGCTAAACTTTTGGACCAGTTTACTCTTGCTGAGGAAACAACATTAAAATCATCAAAAATCTCTAACATAGTGTTTATGTCCCTTTGACCATTCACAAGTACTGCAACATCGTCTGCATAAGCTGACAGTTTAAAAACACTTTCACACGCTGGAATTCTCACCCCCACCAGCTCTTTCCTCAACTTCACCAATAGGTGTTCAATTGCCAGGGTGTACAACATACCAGATAAGGCACAACCTTGTCTGACCCCCCTGTGGACTTTAAAAGGAGCACACAAGTCACCATTAACCTTTAAAATACTCTCAATGTCACAATACAGAACTCTAATCATATCAATAAACTCAGGGCAAAAACCAAAGGCTGCCAGAGCACTCCACAAATAATTGTGCTCTACACAATCAAAAGCGTTTTCTTGGTCAATGGATACTAAGCCGAATTCCAGGTTAAACAGCTTACCTACATCAAATATATCCCTGATCAATGAAATGTTGTTTTGAAACAGCCTACCTGGCACACAGTAGGTCTGGTCAGGATGGACAACCTGCTCCACAACTTCACTCAATCTATTAGCCAACGCTTTAGAGAGCAATTAATATTCAGTACAGAGGATTGACACAGGTCTCCATGATTTTATGTCATTCAAATCCCCTTTTTTGGGGAGCAAAGTGAGTATTGCCCTCCGGCAGCTCAGTGGCAACCGCCTCCTGGCAAGACTGTCGCTGAGAACAGTCAGCACATCCTCACCCACTTCTGACCAAAAGGACTTATAAAAGTCCAACGGTAGACCATCCAACCCCGGTGCCTTTCCACACTCCATACTCTGGAGGGCTCTCTGCAGCTCCTCTAGGGTCAAAACCCTTCCAAGGACTGCATTCGCCTCTTCGGCCACCTGGGGTAGGTTCTCAAAGAAGGACTGGTCATCCACCTGAATATCCGAGCTCTCACTCTTATATAGGTCTTCATAAAAACTGACTGCTCTCTGACGTATTTCAGCCAGATTGGACAACAGAACTCCATCCTCAGAAAGCAGTGAGTGAATGAACCTACTCTGTCCATTCTTTTTTTCCAAATTAAAAAAGAATTTAGAAGGAGCGTCCATCAATTCCACACTCTGAAAGCGGGACCTGACCAGAGCTCCCTGTGCCTTTATGCCTAGCAGGTCAGCCAATGATTTCTGCTTCGCTTTAACGTTTGCTGTGTAAGTCTGGTGGCCAATATAATCCTGACACAGTTGTCTTATTTGTGACTTACCAAAGTCCCACCACTGTTGCAACGAGCTAAAAGATGGCTTTGTGTTCTTAAAATCCTGCCAAAACAGTCTAAATACCTCTCTAAAATGGCCATCCGATGACAAGTTATTATTAAAATGCCAATAAGCACTTTTAGACTTTACAGAACTCAAAGAAAGAGAACAAAAAACCAAACTGTGGTCTGAAAAACCAACTGGGAGGATCGCACATTTCCTAAACAAACTCAGCTGATGCTTAAAACCATAAAACCTGTCCAGTCTAGCCAATGACAAAAGGTTATTGTAGGAGTGAACCCATGTGTATTGCTTCTGAGTACTGTGAAAGTTCCTCCAGACATCAACAAGCTCATTTGCATTCATCAATTCTGCGTGAGGGCATGTGTGGCTCTACATGATTCCTATCCATTGCATTTTCAGTACAATTAAAATCACCTCCCAGGAGTAAAAAATCCTCAGATTCACAATTGCGTAGAGCATCATTTAGCATATTCAAGAAAAGCATTCTATCAATTGGTGTAGTGGGTGCATAAACACACAAAAAAACAAAGAAATTGTTTTCAAATTGGGCTCTGACTTTTAGGAGTCTACCCTTGACTAATTCCTCAGTCTGGTAGGAAATGGGAGTAAAGGTCCGAGAAAACAGAATGGCAACACCACCACTATTGGAAGTGTTGTGACTTAAAATAGACAGGCCATCAAACTCACTTGCCCAGTCAGCAGCAATTGAGGCGTCAGAGTGAATTCTTGAACAAGAAGCACATCAAATCTATTCTTCTTAATCGTTTCAAACAACAAGGCTCTCTTGCTTCTTTCCCATTTAAATTTAAAGAAGCAATTCTGATTTCACCCATGATAAAAAGAAAAAAATATGAGTTGTGTACACGCCATCATCATAATACATGTGAAAAATAGACCAACATCAGACATCGCTATTTAACAAAAACGTTAATCTTGGTCATTATCTTTTGAGGCGGAAGCACTCTGGATTTGTAAAGCAGCCCTCACCCAAAAAAAAGATTTAGTTTTCGCTGGGTGAACTGCTCCACATCAGGGAAGTAGTCGATCAATCCTAACATTTCTCATATGTTATGTTTTTCTCAAGAAGGATTTTATGTCTTCCACACTATAATCGCATACTAGCAAACCCACTATGGCGTAAGCTACTGGTAACGCTACAGTCAGAGAAATCACTTTCAGATTTAAGTTATCTGTGCCGCTAAAGATCTGTTAAATTATCGCTCTTTTTAGTCCTTTTAGATCTCTTTCTTTTGGGGGTCATTTTAAAAACATTTTCCTCCGTCTCCATGAGGGATTCATTTAGAGACGCAAGAACTTGGTCATAATTGACAGCAGAAGCACTGCTCTGCAAGTTCTGTGTGGACTGACTCTCAGATTCTGGGCGCTCACTCGTCATCTGTGGGAGAACTTTGTTCTCGCCTACTGGCTTATCAATCGGGTTACCCGCTAACCTCTTCCCGCAAAGGGAAGCATGATCTGCCCCTACTGACTTGGCTGAGGCCGACGAAGGCCCACTGGATACAGCGGGTGCTGCAACCGCAGCAGTAGACGCACCCATTTCGGCAGACTGCTCATCTACCACAATTTCATTAGGCATACAGAGAGTCCCCGTTAAAAATTGACACTTCATTCACGATAATGGTGATTCACGCAGCTGGGTGACATGTAAGTACAACTGCAGCCGCTTGGGGGCAGCATAGTCCGCTGTGGCGTTCAACGGTCGAACCGACGGCGCATTCGACAGCAAGGGCTGTGATTGGCCGAAGCCAGTCGTTTCTCTGTTTTTAGCAGCCCCTGCAACATGCTAATCCACTGTAGCCTAAGCTTTGTACATAATGTTAAACATAGTTTTGGATTCAGTGGCAAGATTTCTTGATTGTATAGTGCCTGTCTCTCAGTAATGTTTTAAAATGAGAGCTTCGCCAGCTGGCAGTAGGCTACTTTGTCGGTAGTCATGAGAAGTTCGCTTGCTAACAGAACATAAAAATGCTGCCCAGAAACCTTGTGAATAGTTCTGACACTAACGAGGTTGAAATATAGCCTTTGCCTACAGCATCTCCTTAACAGTAATGTTAACCAAATGACAGCATTCATATGACAAAGGAAAACGAATCCGTCACTCAAGACTGTGCCGCAGCCGTGGGCAGAAGACGGCAGGTGGCCGCCCACAACGTTATAAACTTAACCTAAATAGCCGCTGCTGTAAGCTACAATCGGATTTTATTGTATACCCCTGTTGTCTCAATGATGATAACATCTCATTTCCGACTATATTTCAAAGTGTGCCGCTTCATTTGCATTATTAACATAACATCGTATTTTGTCATTTTTGGCGAAGACATGCATTCCGTTAGGGATATTGAACATATTTAACATTCTCTAACCATCGTGATTTCAATTGGTGCAGTTGTCAGCAGAAAAAATCATTTTATTCTTTTGCTCTTTGCATTGCTCTATGCTGTTTTATGGTGCTTTCTGCCTCTTGGTTAAAAGACGATGTTTTCGCGGACATTTCATAGAAATCCATATATAATGAGCGCATAAAACGACTTGTTGACGCTTTTGGGACATTAATCTACATGTAGGCTACGTTAAGCTTTAAGGATTGTATGTCCTTAATTTATTTATATAGGCCTATTTATGCTACTTGCGCAAAACCCTGGATACTTTTATTGCCACACAACAATATTGGTGGTATTTGTTACATTAGCTTCAAAAGGCACCGCTTCAGAAAGCTGCACTGCTTGTGAAAGAAGGGGTGGGGAGGGGAGCTTGCAGCCAAGGGTCGGAAAAATGCATAGCCTACAACACAGAACTCTCGCATTAGTCACTGACAGTAGACACGCTTCCAGCCTAATGACTTTCACACATTTTGAATGATTTACAGTATGCCTATACATTAGCTAGCCCACGCAGTAGAGACTGTGCAGAATACAATGTGTGAATGATGCTCAATGATTTGCCAATAGCCTATAATAGTCTTCTGCTGGGTTGCATGTACTGTATAGCCTAGTTTTACTGTACATTTTTTCAGCCTTTATTGGTTAAATGACCATTTTTTATTACTTAAAATATTTTTAACTTCAAAAACACAGTGTCTAAAACTCGGTGTCATTCAGACTCAACCCTCTTGACGCTTGGTGATTAATTGACAGCTGTTTTGGGACACGCTAAACTTTCTTTATAATGAGCACATAAAACGACTTGTTGTTTGGGACATTAAGCTACGTTTTGCTTTTTCACGCTAAGGATTGTATGTCCTTAATTTATTTATATATTTAGGCTACTTGGCGCAAAACCCTGATACTTTTATTGCCACACAACAATATTGGTGGTATTTGTTACATTAGCTTCAAAAGGCACCGCCAGAAAGCTGCACTGCTTGTGAAAGAAGGGGGTGGGGGAGGGGAGCTTGCAGCCAAGTGTCGGAAAAAATGCATAGCCTACAACACAGAACCCGCCGCACTAGTCACTGACAGTAGGTACGCCCAGCCTAATGACTTTCACACATTTTGCAGAGAAAGCTCGAGTAGCCGAGAGAGCAGAGAAAGCTCGAAGTGCAGCCGAGAGACGCCGAAATGATCGGTTGAAAGCGAGGTCAAAACCTCAAACGAGAGCTTCAACAACTCGGAGAGACCAGCCACTTGAGAGCCACAGAGACATTTTACAGGAGATGAGAGCTGGAATCGGAGAACTTCAGGCGACGCCACGTGAGCAGAGAAGTTATTCGACGCCTGAGAGACCAATCCCCAGGTGCACCTCGACACCAGCTCCAGAAACGCCCTCCTTGCAGATGTCTCCATTGGCCCCTCCGCACACTCAACGACAGCATCCAAGTTCCTAGTCAACACGCAGACGGGACCTTGCGGATGTTGGTCCCAAGACCACGCTTAAGATTCACCAACAGAGCTACGGCCAAGTGGGCAGATACGGATGCCTGCTCTTCAGGTCCATCGTCACAGAGTTACACTATAAAGCCTGGAGCAAAACCACCAACTGGGATGGAGCTGGCGGGCAAGCGAGCACTGCCGCAAAAAATGTGAAAACTTTGTGGTCTCAACACTACAACGAAAAGTTCCCTGCTGGGGAGGAGGAACTGAAGGACTGCATCAATAAGATCAACAAATTCCTCCGCATCAACCGCAAATCTTCCCAGGGATTCAACGTAGTTTTAAATTTAGAATGTAGAATGTAGACTGTTCATTATTTCAATAAATACGCTTTCTCTGAAGCACTTTCCCCGACTTTCTTTTTCTATAGGCTAAGCATATCATGGAGATAGAGTAGAAAACTGGATTTAACTAAACAAATGTAACTAAGTAAACTGATTGTTTACTCTACAGTAGGCTATGTTCCCCCTCTCAGGCTGTACAGTATGCCTATTGAAAGTAGGCTAATGAGCTCAAGACACGTTAGCCTTTAGGAAACTTTCGTTGCAGACTTTCACAACTGATTGTTTAGCCTACTGTAGGCCTACTCTACAGTAGCCTAGGCTATAGGTTATGTTCCCCCTCTCAGGCTGTACAGTAGGCCTATTGAAAAGTAGACTAATGAGCTTAGACACATTAGCTTCCAGCCTAATGACTTTCACACATGAATGATTTACAGTAGACACATTAGCCCACGCAGTGGCGAATCTAGGGCCTAGTAGGTGCAGCAAGTGCAGTCGCATTCAGGGCCTGTGACCTCCATTGCCACCCCCGCAATGCAATTGCTGGAAAATTCTATACCGTCCTTTCTGACTACCTGCGTTTGACCAGGCAGACACTCGCAAATAAATGGGGGTTCAGGAGTACATTTGAAAATGTTAGAGCACGGAGAGTGAAGCTCCACTTTGACGAACTATCGGAAGATGAACGCTTAACCGATGCAGAGATACTTCGCGCAGGTATTTAATGCAACTCTGGACATCATAATCAGTCAGCTCTCCCAAAGATGTGCAAGCATGCGGGAAACTTGTTATGTGGTTGAGTCTTTACGTCCTATGATCCTTCAACTCGCAGGTGATGATGAACTGCTTGAAAAGGCAGTACGTTTGTCAGACCATTATAGCATGGACATTGCACCGACATTCCCAACACAACTCCTCTCATTTAGGTCTTGCTTTAAAGCAGAGATTTCACAGAAGTCATCTATTTTTTCAACTTGCCAAAAGGCTGGTGGTAGATTATGACAGTGTAACATCCACATTCGGGAAGTGTGTACTGCTCTCATGTTGTTTCTACATTGCCTGTGACTGTGGCAACAGCTGAGCGATCTTTTTCCAAATGTTCAACAATTGCTGGTGTACAGGCTATAATCAATTAGCTAAATCATTTGTCCAGCTGTTTAAAACATTTTTCGTGTTACATTCAAACGCAAAAGGTGCTTTGATATCTTTTTTGTTTAAACGTCGGCAAGCAGGCATGCTGCGGTTGCAATGAATGAGGATAATTGGTTTTATCTGGGCGGTGTTATTTTTTGCATTTTGAATATGACTCGCCCAGCATCGCCTACTTTTTTGCACGGTGCTTTCTTAAAGGAGCTGCACCATCTTACAACAATTGCATCTACATTTTCATATTAGAATGTTTTGCCAAGTGTAAGCTTAAACTACCGTGATCAAATTAAGTTTCCGGCCTCCGCCTGAAAGTCTCTTATGCTCTTATGCTTTATCGCTACACTATCAAATCTATAAGTAACCGTGACAAATAGGGTATAAGATATATAAACTCACACTATTGTATTATCATATATGTTTGGTAATGGCTCAGCTTTTCTCTGATTGTTCTACTGACTTGAAACTGCATCATGGAAGCAGTAAGTCAAGTCGCATCAAAAAAAGTAGTGGCAGAACTCCAAAGTGACACCTTGTGGTTGTTTGTGTCAACTGCAGTTTGTGCCATTTCTGCTGAGAAAATGGGGATCGATTCCTGAAGGAACCCGGCCCAAACTTAACAGGGACCCACTGTAGGCCTACTGGTGTTTTCGTGATTTATTTGCACATCACCAATTCCCCCCTTGCCTTAGACACGATCGTAACAAGGTGCCCTGATTGCCCACAACCAAAGCACTTCATGACACTTGTTGAAGCATAGATAACATAACTGAAGTTATCCACCTTCACGCTTAGAGTTAGGTCCAAATCATCTTTGTTATCTTTTAGAATCATAAATAATGGATCGCCTGAACGACACTACGTTTCAGAAGTGGGGATTTGCTTCCAATTGGAATCTTTTTAATTGCGGAAACCAATTTACCATACCGTGATAGAATTTCAGCCAAAACCTCATCTTTAATAAATGGGGAACATTTGACAAAGTCACTTTCTTTGATGGAGTGGAGAGAGGAAGGACTGCAGTAAAATGCCGCCAACCACTAAACCCCTTTCAACCAGCTCATTAGCCAACTCAACCGGGTGCTAAAAACGCACAATCGCATTACACGCGGGCCGCTGACAGAATATTGTCATGCCCTACAACTTCTCCTGCTGCTAAACTACAAACCTCTACACTGGCATTCGATGCTATTTTAACAGCATGACGCCGCTGTTTTTTCAAAACTCTCCATACCTGGGGCGGCTGCAACCAAACACGGAAGCAGACGTCCAGGTAAAACAAGTAACAACACCAACAACAAAACCCCACGCCAGTGTTACTTATACTAACCCAAACAGAACCAACCCTTAACACTATAAGGAAGAAAAGAAAAAAGATAATAATAAGGAGATAGAAAAGATAGCAAAAAGATAGAAAAACACTGTTCCTGGCACAGCGGCCAACAGTCACACTCACTCAAATGCTCGGCTCCGCCCACTCACTCCGACATGCGCACAGAGAGAGAGAGAGACAGAGAGAGAGAGACAGAGAGAGAGAGACAGAGAGAGAGAGAGAGAGAGAGACAGAGAGAGACAGAGAGAGAGAGAGAGAGACAGAGACAGACAGACTTATTGTGGTCCACCCAGCTGCAGTGCCATGCCTTGGGTAACATGTGCAGATTGTGTGTGCGTGCAGCGCGCGTGTGCGTACATTCGAGTATATGCCACTGTGTATACAGATGATGCCGCATCAGATGGGGGGGCACGTACTGTGTGAAACCCTGAGGCAGGCGCATGAAAGCTGGCGGTGTAGAGGGAACGTGGCTCCTGTCCAACCATGAGCCCAAACTCTACATCTCTCAGGTCATTCCACAGATCAGTCAACTAAACAATGCTGGCTGGGATACTTCTTCATTCGGATGATTTTTTGTGTTGCAAAAATTTGTTGTAATGAAAATATTCAGCGAGCATTAATGGTATAAATAGTAGCTGAGACACAGAAAAAGACGTGGCTTATTCTAACGTGGCTTATTCTCAGCCCAAGCTCAGTAATGTTCGCAGATGAATCAGATAAGTAACAGATTTTTGGATTTCTGAACTTTGTGTGAACTGTCATCTTTTGAGAATTAATGCCTGGCAGCAGTGTGTCTTTTTGTTTTCTGCTTGAAAGGAGAGATCAAATCTCTGCCCCCATCCCCCCCACACAATACACACACACACACACAAACACTCTTCACAAATCCCACTCTTTTGTTTCACTCTGTCATTTAGATGGTGTGTGTATGTGTGCGAGCGGGCCTGTATGCACGCACACACGTTTGTGTGTGTGTGTGTGTGTGTGCGCACTTGTGTGAGTGTAGGTATGCATCTCATCTCAGTCCAATTCATTCCTCACAGCATTCATTGTGTGCTGCGCTGACGATGGCAGCAATTAGGCACGCTTTGTTTGCAAGAGACATTTGTTCCTGACATTTCCAATTAGAACAAATTGCTCTCCAAAAATAAATAATTACAGGCCCAAGACTGGCTAAAGCAGCGCGGTGCTATCGCTCCCTCTGTAATCGGTGTAATTTGGCGTTTGGGTGGCATCCCATACCGCTGGGCTGACACAGGTAGTAGCACTTAGATTAATTGCTGTAATTGAAAGCAGGTTATTGGGGGAGAGGGTGTCACTTGAAATGACATCTGATTTACAGGCAGGGGTAACAGAGCGCAGGGAGGGGTGGAGGATTTCCTGTTTTGCTGCATGCGTTGCAAGGGAGCAACTTTTTGTTGTAGCAACGGCGGCACAGAGAGAAATATGGACGCTCTGAGATCCAGCCTCTGTAGCAGTGAGACCCAGCACTGATCTGATGAGCTTGAACCTGCCGGCACTGAACCAGATCAGGACTGAATGTACATTAGGACCGGCTCTGTTCCTCTGTGGGCAGTAAAGCAGACTGCTTTGTCTTTGAAAAGGGAATCTTCGGGTGTGATCCAGTATTAGGGGCTCAGTGTGTATTTCAATGATATGTTTGTCTTCACAGGGTCATAAAAAAACTCACGTAAGTGTGCGTGTGTGTGTGTGTGTGTTTGGGGTCAGAGTCAGAGAGATTGGTGAACGTTGGTGAACATGGAGGAAGATAACTGAAGGACTGACACAAACTGCTACAGTACCACAGGATGGAGTCAGATAAAGAAAGGAAGAATGGGTTAGAGGAAGGAGAGGAACGACACAATAAAAAAGAAATACAGAGGCAATGAATGACACAATACAAGTGATAAGTCTAGAGAGAGAGAGAGACAGACACTGAAATAAAGCAAAGGAATCACTACAATAGCAAACAAAGTCTGGGCATGGAATGAGACAAAGATAAATAATTCAAACAGAACTAGAACTAGTCAAACAGTGAAAGAGAGAAAGATGGAGGTAGAAAATGATGGAGAGAACAGTACCGATAGAGGTAGAGCATGATGGGGAGATGGGGTGTGAGAGGATGAGAGAAACAAAGGAAGACAAAGAAAGATAATGAGAGACACAGTGAGAGAAAAGCAGGGAGAGAAAAGTAAAGAATATTTGTGAGATAGAGAATTATTATTACTGTTTAGAATAGATAATGCAACTTTATATTCGCTCTAATACTTATTCCCATTGCTGAATATAAAGTAACACAACATAGGAATTTTCAACATACTTCTACCCATGACAACACTGTTGCATAGTGCAATACCAGGCGTACTGGGTGTATATCAGAAACATGCAACTACATTGTGATGCTTTAATTGTCATATAAAGGCCACTAGCTTTGGCAACACTAACAGTCCTGCTAATAAAGTAGCCTTAAATTGAGTTTTGAAAGACAATCATGGTAGAGAATGGCACAGAGAGAGGAGGAGAGAGAGAGAAGCAGTGGTAGAGAATGAAAGAGAGAGAGCGAAAGAGAAAAAGAAAGCAGTGGTAGAGAATGAGAGATAGAGAGAAAAAGAGGAATGCAACGGTAGAGTACGAGAGAGAGAGGAAGTAGAAAAGGCAATGATGGAGAGTGCGAGAGAAGCAGATAGACAGGGAGGGTTGGAGATTACTAATGTATTTCTTGTGCTGGTCCAGTCTCCTAATGAGAGTGTGTGTAGGAAGTGGATAAGAGTGTGTGTAGGGTGTGTGTGTAACCTGGTCGCCTAATGAGAGTGTGTGTGAGAGTGTGTGTAACCCAGTCTCCTAATGAGAGTGTGTGTGGGAGGTGGGAGGGGCTGAGTGCAGGGTCACCCTCTCAGGTCATCACAGCAGCATTACCATTCAGCCAGCGCCGCAGACCAGACCTACACCTGCCAGCCACATTAACTACACTACACATTAACTAGACACACACACAAATTACACACACCTTTAAATGGATTTACAGAAATGAAAATAAAACAAATCAGTCTTTGACATAGGTCCTGTCATAGGTCCAGGTCTTGTGTCCTGTTCGATTTGTCTTTTAGCGAGCTCGTAACTCGTGAGTGACGTCATGTCATACGAGCTGTTTGCGTTCTGTTTGTCAACCAACTGCACCGTGTTTGGCTATTGTTAGCAGTTGTTACTAGCCAGATTGTAACAAAGCATTACACATTGTTTTACCCAGTGTTTCCCATACGTTGACTAATCTGTGGCGGAGCGCCATGAAATCAAAATCGACTGCCACACATTAGCCTAATGCTCTATGTTGTACTATTTAAATTAAAGATAAGATAAAATCCTTTCATTGAGCTGCACTTTTTAAGCACGCAGCCTTTCCTTGCCCCGCCCCGCTTTCTCTCGTAAGGAGCCCGCTGCCCCTCCTCTGCATGTGCATTTAACAAAACATTAACGATTGTTGAAGAATTGTTGTTGCCACATAGAGCATTGCATAGAAGACGGCGGGCTAAATTGCTATTAAAGATGAACTGAACTGAAAGAATCAACATTGATAATGTGTTGATTATGACAATTAAAAATAAATGACACTAAAAAATGTAATTAAAAAAATCAATACGTAGCCTTTTTTTAAGCAACACCAAAATTGTGTTTGTTAGTATTAGAATGCTGCCAGTTTCAATGACGTCACTGGCATAGTAGGACCTGAGAAGTTCTATAGGCAACAGCTGCAGCATATTATGTATACACGAAATTTTAATGGCATGGGTTACACCAGAGAATGTCTAATAAGGACAAAGCAAAGACAATACACTTGGTTGAGTATTATATTTTTTAAAGTCACTTAATTGTTCTAAAAAGCCTTTCAAACGTGTCAATGACCTCATTCATTAGCATGATCATAGCATAGCATAGCATCAATGCTAGCGTGTTAAGGGCAACAACGACCCAACCTGTAAGAAAACGAAAGGACATGACTCCTGGATTATTTCACTTTTGATTGATAATCCATATCCATTTTGCGAAAAATAAAATAAAATCTGAGGGTTTCAGTTGTTAAATAGGTGAAAACGTAGACGGGCTACACATTTGAGCCTGTGAGGGACAGGCCTGTAGTGTCTTGACTACCACTAGATGGGGGACGATCGGTTTCAGACTCCAGTTCAACCTTCAGTAGGATCATTTGGGTGAAAATGACTATGTGGGCGCTGCCGGAGCATGGACACTGGAATCTATCTGTTGCAAAGCAGTGGCGAAACATAGAGAAAATTTTCGAGGAAGCCAAAGTGACGGGAAAAAAATAATTTTATTTATGTATGTGTTTATTTACACGGCATCACGCGACTTTAATTTGTATTTTTCCAGTGACGCTGCAACAACCGGCAGAGGTCTCAAGTGAGCAGGGTGTGTCTCGTAAAAAGAAATGGAGCTGGAAAACCCTACACAGACTTCACTACAGACTTTAGCAGACTGGTTTAGAAAATAATTTAATAGCCAGAAATATGCCTGCCCTGCCCAAATAAAGAAATATTTGGTTAATGGCGAGTGAATCCAGTTTGCAGCCGAAGAAAGCAAACGGGACAAATTAAACATTCTGGTTTTTTCTCCGAAAGTGCAACGATGATAGACAGACATCATTTGGACAAAATATAGAGCATATTGACCTCCGTTGCTCAGCCAAATGCCTTCCTGTTACGTCCTGTTATCACGGAGTTACAGGCGATAAACGATTTTTGATGGTCACAAGTTTACTTCATTAGCGTTTATTTTTTTGATTATTAAAGAGTGTTTTTCATTTAAAGACTTTGTGCTTATTCAGAAGAGCATTTAGTGCTCTCCCCAATCCCAGACGTTTACATTGCATGTTTGTTTGTATGGATGCAAACCGCGAGATACGCTTGTCATAGCGCTGATACCGTGGGTGCTCCATCTCTCGGCACCCACTGAAAACATCGAGCACCCACGTGTGCCAGCTTACAGTCCCGGCTAAATTTATATTAATTTAAAATCAAACATCGCAGTTTATATTAAATTCAGCATCTCTCATAATGTGATTGGATATGTTGCTGTCAATTCCCTACTCCATATACTAACCACCAATGAGAGCCGCTCTCGTATGAAAATTCCTGACACTTCCCAATTAACGCAAGGCTTTTGTCGGTCTTCAGCCCGAATGTTTAAAATGTATATAGCCCTGAATATCATTTTAAAAGTAGTCTGACAAAGCTTATTGTTTTGTGACACAGCTAAACACTGGTACCTCATAGAACGTCTATAACATAGCCTAGGTGGTCGCAACTCACAAAAGTAAAGCAGATGGAAAGAACTCACGCAAATCTACCCTACAACACGCAAACAGTTTCATGCGCAGGGGAGAGAGCGCGCGCACAGGTGCTTTATGATTGTTGGCTTCTGATGGTATCTTGCTAATTCACTGAACTGCATTAGGTGACACAAATGGTATTGCCTTTATCTTAAAACTCCTTGTCTGAGCTACTACCAGGCCTATGGTTTTTAAGTCAGATGTTCCCTGACATTCGAAAATTAAGAATGTTTATTGACTTGAAAAATACACTAATTTTTGCAAACCCCCTTCATTCAACCCTTGAAGACATCGCGGTCTGGTGACCTATCAGTGTTGCGCGGGTTTGGTCACAAGCGACCCGCGGTCGCCCGATATTTTAATCAACCCGACCGCAACTCGGACCGCGAATATTAATTAGGACAAAATTATACCCGACCCGCGATCCGACCCGCTAATTTACAAAATGTGTGCTTTTGGTTATAGCCTGCATGCAGTGTGACAGTAGGCCATTTCTGTAAAACAAACTAATTTATTTGCGAAACTTTAAAAAGTAGAACTACATGCAGTAGGCATGCAGGACATAATGTTTGCGCAGGAGAGAGAAAGAGAATAAGAGCGCAAACACTAAATAACCACCAAGGATTAGAACACTAGGATAAGATTTGAAGGCCATGGACATGCATCTTTCTTTCGAAAACAGAAATGGTGAGGCAAGGCATAGGCAAGAGAGATACATTGCTGGTCAAAACGTTAGCGTAAGAACTGGTTTATAATGCTGAATGAAGCACAAAGCACATTTACTAAAGCACATCCACTGTTTAAAGTCACAAACACAACGAACTAAGGTAACTTTTATGCATGCATGAACCTATACATACCTGTAGATATGGCTGTGTAGTCTGTGCCATAACATTTATTCCTGCAGGCTGCCCGTTTTGGCTGTCATACTTTTAAATGGCTTCGCAAGAAGTAGGCCTACATAGACCATAACTTGTACTACTGTCATCTTCTTTAAGAACTTTTCCCAATATTTCCCATAGCCTATATCGCTTTTCCTGAAGGGGTGTCGCGTCTTCAGCTTCTTTACTGTTGACTTTACTGTATTGATGCTTTACTGTATTGATGCTAGCCTTCTCGTGATATTTTAAGTAGGCCTATTTCTAGAAAATATATATTTAATTAATTTTAACTGACCCGCCCGCAAATGACCCGAATATCATTAAAATACTTTGTTTATGACTTATAACCGCAGGTGACCGCGGTCATACGCGGGCGACCGCTTAATTTCGGGCAGACCGCGCAACACTGTGCGCTATGTAGATCGTTTCTCGTGCTTTAATTTCTCAGAATTTAGGTCTACTAGGCCTACAATAACGTCATCACCAAATACATCTTTTATTTTTAGTTGAACAACCACAAAGAGTAGCATAGGCCTACTGTGCACAGTGCACTGACTGTAGCAGCCCAAGGTAACCAGTTGTTGTAGATGAGAGGCAACCCCTTGTTTCAGATAGCCTGGACAACATGTTACCTGGGTGTTTGCCTACGTTATTAATTAATGGTAGCCTACAATAGTTAATTGATTCGCGTAACATATTAGTTGGCTCATAGAGTAGGGAATCAGGATGGAGAGAGTCACGCGTGTGTTGCTTTTTTTCTTGGGATCGAATCCAGTTTAATGCTAGTTTTCAAAACATATATTTTTTTTACATGTCTTTTGTCCGAGTGGCTGTAATGTAGCCGAGCACTCATGGCGTATGAAAAGCAACTTCAAACCGCCTAAAACAACTTGTTTGTGAATGTCTGACAACTGCTGCAGCGCATGCAGCGCAAAAAACCAGTAGGTGGAGAAACCAGAAGGCACACAACTTCGAACGATTTTAAAGGCTATTTCAAGATAGGCTACTCAATGGTGCTATTTCACACGCATTATAGCGACACCCACTCACCGGGGTTAGGTGGAAGGTGTTAATAGACGATTGGCGTAGCCTAGGGCTGTCAAAATTGCTCAAAAATGACGTTCGAATATCCCCTCTAAAATAAACGCATGTATTCGAATATATTGTAATATCTAGGCTATATTATTTAGCATTATGTCAGTGGCGCGTCATGTCATCTGTTTTTTAACTTTTTGTATGGTTATTGCTTGACAGGGGGGGATCCCAAGCAGCTTTCAGCCATAAGGCATTTCCTAATTCACCCGACACCGATATTCAAAATGTTGAAACTATTTCGGCATAGCCTATGAGCAGTTTAATTAAATGTAATGTTAGTTGTAAACAAACAGGCTACTTGGTGAGGCTTGGCCTCACAGATGCGCTCGTGCCTTAAATGGCAATACAAATCTTCACGATAGGCCTATTAACTGACCGCCCGATTCACGTTGGCTGGGGGGCAGGGGGGGGCATCAGACATTTGTTCCCAAGGGTCTATGAATTGTTAACCCTTTAGGCGCCAGAGGTTTTTTTCCGAAACGATCAATTTTGACATCTTCATTTCAAAAGGCTATATCTTAAAAGTGATAAGAGATAGAGACTTTCTGTAAATTAGAGAAATATTAAGGATGACCCAAAGTTTATGTAGAGATTAAATGTTTATATCTAATTTGCATATTATGACGTCATATGGTGTCGGCCATCTTGGATTATAGAATTTTCATGAAAAGTCGCATGTTTGAATGATAAAATGCACCACTTCTTTCCCCCCAAAATGTCCCTCACCTTCTGTATGCTATATTGCACAATACTGAATGCTCAGGTAAATAGTAAGTAGTGAACAAACTGTAAATCATTACTAATAAATGGCAGAAACAAACCAAATGCATGTAGCGGTAGACTGGCCTTTTGCTGTAGAGATTTTCCATTTACTACATACAGTAGGCACTCTGATTCCATGTATGGGGCACATATATATTATTCAGATGACACACAAACACAAGTAGACAAGACCTGTTTAGTTCAAAAGCTCATTTGCCACGGCAAGGCACAGATCAGGAGTGAGAAGTGAGAGACAATGTTAGTATTTTTTTTCTTTTTGTTGTTTTTGTTGATGTTTTTTTGTTTTTTTTCTTAGCTGACAGACACACACATCACAAGGACATGAACACACAAAAAGGAACACATAGTGTACTGTATGTCCTAAATGATCAGGGAAGTAGATAGCAAATCAACAGTGTAAATCATTACTAAATGGCTGACATTTTTTTTTTTATGTAGCAGGCCTTTTGCTGTAGAGATAATGATAATGAATATCCCTATCCATACAGGGCCGGCATTCCCATCATCTTGTGACAGACTATGCATGACCTAATGTGTGTGTGTGTGTGGGAGAGGGAGAGAGCGTGTCACCACCTCCACCATGCGAGCAGCATGGCCAGATCTGCCTCATAGCGTTAGTGGAGAGAATTTTATGCAGCTCGGACTAGGCCTACTGTCATTCTCATTGCGACTCCCCACACTGCCACTACGTTCCCCCCTAACTGTCCTATGAGCACTTCGACCTCGTCTAACATACCCAGTGGCATTAGACAAAGGCTCCACCACGTTACTGTCGCCGCGATTGTGGAGAGGCACACTATTCATAAGAGAGGCACACTGTTCATAAGACAGAAGCTAGCGCTATGGACATTATGCTACCTCCATTATGCTACCTCCAGCCTCGTTCGCCACACCACTAACACCCTGCTAACTTCCCGATGAACACTCCGAACCCGTGAAACATTATTCCCACCAGTGACATTGGGCAAACGATTCAACGTTTGTGCTTGGTGTAAGCTAAACTATGGAGTAAACTCTCACTTTGTCCAGCTGCATCATTGCAAGGCAGGGACGCATCTGAAGCCCCACTAAACGAATCACCGTCATTTTCTAAAGGCAGATATTCCCCTTCAGGTCCGCGAATAGAAGACCCAACACTTCATTTCAGGTAAACTTTTTTTTTGATGGCATTAGGCGATAATCTAATGCAAATACTGCTGGCGTTGACAATATCGCTCTGACAAAGTGGCTCACCGCGCACTAGCTCGATATTTCACACACTGATTCAATGCGCTGTAGCTAGAAAGTTTTGTTTAAAGCGTGCCCTTTTTCGACTCGGGGATGGCGTATGACATGTTTGCCATCTAGTGGAGTGGAAGTCGAGCGAAATATGACACCCTATTTGACTAAATCGGCCGTTTTATTCAGTACCGCATCTTGTCGACTATAGTCGACTGTGGCGCCTAGAGGGTTAATCCGGCCCTGCCCCCAACGAACGCAACTTTCCACCTCTGAGACAGCTTAAAAGAAGTCTAGAGGACTCCTAACTCACTAAGACCTACTTACTGTAGACTCCAAAACCACAGGCCTTTTTTTTTTTGCAAGCCTGCATTCGAGGCAGGCCTTCTGTTGAAGAATTTTATATAAATCCTGCGCTAACAGTAATCCTCCTACCCCCTGCTACCACAGCTGTGGATAGTGTGGCATGCTCACGCTTTATGTCTCCTTCTTGCAAACTAGGCCTATAGCCCAACCATTTACGTCTTCAAAAAATAACAACTTGCCAGATATGCCTTCATATCTTTGGGCTTCATTCAGCATTTTGTTCTTCCACTGCAAATTGCTCTTCTATATTTGCTGCCTGCTGCATCCTTTCTGTTTGTATTGTTTAGAAAAGGTTTGACGTCTTGAGTAAATGCATTAAACATTGTTTGCTGGTAACCAGCCACAAACCAGCCTACAGATTCTTGCGTGCGTACATTCTCTATTCTCTCCAAAATGTGCCCGTTCTATAGGCTGGCCAAGTGCATAATTCTGTGGCATAAAGCAGATGTATTTGTTTGTTGTACAGAAAAATAAAAATAACCTGTCAAGCAGTCAATTGACTACATTGCAGTCAATAAGTAGGGCAAATTGCGAAACCAAAATGTGGGTCATAGTTGTCTAAGCCTCTACTGTCAGGCCAAACCCATGAACAAAGACGCATTGATATCTGCAATAGAGTTTTTTTTGGCGAAACAAGCTCACAGCCGAACGAGTCATAGCACTGAAGGGAGAGGCAACTGGCATGTGATCTCCCCACGGGCCAATGGATGTACAAGTTTTCTCCTGTGCCTACGATATTTAATCCAGTGTTTTGTCAAGTTGCAAAATGCTATTCGTTTTAACGAATTTTTATGATGGTATGAAGTACTTTTTGTATAGGGTACTATCTTAATTGCTTTATACTCAATGCTTGACCAATGGCTATTGCATCTGTCTATTGAAAGTGAGAATGTGGCATGTGATCTACTGTGTAGGCTTCATAAAATAAAATAAACAGATTGCTAATGGCCTACATGGGGTGGGTTTCCCGTACAACTACGGAGGTTAGCTTTTTACTAACAGGATGCATCGTTCAACTAACCAACATGTAAGTTACGACTGTTTCCCAAAACTGTCGTACTTACATAGTACTGTAAGTTTGGACCATGATAGTTTCCAAACTTCAGTAGTCTGGACTAAGGTAGTTAATGACGTTTAGTAGCATGTGAACGGGCACCTGCACATACTAGGCTAGTGACAATGGCCCCAATTTTTTTAGATACCCCTACCAGAGGTAGAACTAAACCCAACAATGTTTTCCTTATCTCTAAGGTCTCCCATATATGAAATGGATTCTTGGCTAAAAATATTTTACTGCTAAGATTGTTAAATTAACAGATATTGTTATACAACTCAAAACCAAAAAAGGACTAAAATATAGCCTGTCCGTATTGGAGTTAAGGCATATAAATTAGTGCAGATCAATCAAACAAGCTCTGAGACCTTTGAAACTTGGCATGTTTATAGTCAGGAAGTTGCTTTACCTACTAGAAAAGACTGGATGTGAATATCTTGATGTATGGAATGAGTAGAGACATGTAAACATACACCTAAAATAAGCGGACATGCAAAACATTTATATATATGCAGAATGTTTTCATTTACTTTGTGGCTGCTTTGCCAGGGATTATCATAGAAACACATATGATGGCTTGTTGGAAAGGTGGGGTTGTACTGAATCCAACAATACCAAATATGTAAATATAGTATGACGAATTAGGGTGTTCTGTCACTCAATGTATGAGGTGTCCAAAATGAAAGAAAAACGAACACTGGCAAAAATACAGTCTCAAGTCCAAATCACATTATCAGTGGTGAGAAGAATGTTGACAAATTCATTGTTACTGCAAGGTAAGTGCTGCTCTATATTTACATTTAATAATGATATATTTCATATGTCCTAGTATTAAACAATTCATATGAAACACAGATCCAATTGAATCAGGTTAACATTGGGATGGAACACCTTTATTAAAATATTTATATTCACTTGAATTTTGTTTTGGTCATGTTATTACTGAATAATGGAAAATAATATTGTTAGCTTTTGTCTGTCCAGACCAGCAGTGGACAGTAGAGCCTACACTGCTTAAGAAAAAAGATCCCTATGTCCAAAACCCCACAGTAGAAAGCCTCCAACGCATACTTACCCTTGCTCAGCAGAGAGTGAGATGGTGATGTCCATAAAACTCTGGCTCCATATACAGATGATATTTCCTCCAAAATCAAAGTTTCATATCATGTGTGAACTACTGCAGTAAGACAAATATCAGTGAGCAGCAGCAAGTTGCAAATGTTGAGAGTGAGAGCACATCTGCACCAAGAAGGCTGAGTAGGGTTGATACAACATCATTTCAAATACGGAGAGATTGTTTTATTTGTGGGAAGGCCAGCTCTAGATCAGAACCTCTGACAACCATTTCGACTGGTACAGGCGCAATGTAAATTATAGGCCAAGTATACTTGCGTATACAAGAAATTTGGTCTCTGCATTTATCCCATCCGTGAATTAGTGAACACACAGAGCACACAGTGAACACAATGAGGTAAAGCACACACTAACCCGGAGCGGTGAGCTGCTTTACTACAGCGGCGCTCGGGGAGCAGTGAGGGGTTAGGTGACTTGCTCAAGGGCACCGTGGATGTGGGCATGGGAGAGCAGTGCTCAATCACTTCCCCCTCTTTTTTTCCTATTTTTCCTTCCGGGGATCGAAACGGTAACTCTTCGGTTACATGCCCGAACCCCTAACCAGTAGGCCATGGCTGTCCCCAGTCCCAGAGACAAGGTCCTTCGGGCAGCTTCTGAAAGGCTTGATGAAGATGTACATCTTCAAATCCTTTCATGCCCAGATCTCTTTGCATATGATGCCAAATACCATAAAATGTGCAATGCACACTACATATCTAAACGAAATATAACAGCAGCCATAGAAAAGAATCAAAAAAGCAGACCAATGTCTATAACAAAGCCTTTATTAAGCTCACTGAAGACATTGATAAAACAGTATTGTCCAAAGATATGAAAGTGAGGACTCAATTCTTCGACTGATAGCTATGACAACATACTAAAGACCATTTCTGAACAAGAAGGTGTGTCCATAGTTCAACACAAGAAATATAGATCCTGGAAACTAAAGGAAAAGCTAATACAGCACAAAAACAGGCTTGCATTTGTTCCACGTCCAAGACAGTCAGATCTGATCTGCTCAGATAGTATGACCATATTGTGCACTGAGGGAAGCTGCAACTCACAGACATAAAATCCTAATATTACACAGGGCTGCAGACATATTGAGGAAGAGCATGGATCAGGTAGAGTATGACAGTGAGTAATATGTCAGCAGTGACTGTCTATTATGTTTCCAATGCAGCAAATATGTACTCAACATCCTGTATGACTTTGTGAACTGGTGTGTTGATTAACATGCCCACAGAGATTACCAAACATGTGATGATGACCTAACCTGACTCTCGCCAGATGAATTTCGTTCCGCCTAGCTCCACTCACATCCATCTGGGATCGGTTCCGTTGAGAGTGATTTCAGCAAAAGATTGTATGGTAGAGCCAAGCGGGGCGGGAGTTTCATAGATGTGCCCTTGCGTAGAAGCGACTGTGAGACTGTTCTCAGCGTCACGGGTTGGCTTTGATGTGAGTGGTTGAAGTAGCACGTCAATAGATGACGGACAAGTGGCTTATCCAATGTTATGCAAGGATTTTTTAATAAGGCCCAGCCTTCTGAAGCACCACTCCAATGGATCGATCCCAGATGGATGAGTGGAGCTAGGCGGAGCGAAATTCATCTAGCGAGAGTCAGGTTAATGATGACCCAGCTTCAAAGGAGAATCTGTGTGTCATCGCAATTTGTCATGATCTCATTGAACAGAGCTGTCACATCCATACGCCAATCACACTGGGACTTCCCATTTTGATACATCATGAGTTTGGTAGTAAGACAGTCATCACTGAGCTCAGTGCAATGGGGTACTGTGTTTCCTATACAGAAGTCAGGCACTTGTCATATCTGTTGCAGCAGACCAGATATCAAGGACAGAGAGTGGTGTCTACATCCCAACTGGCCTCACTGGAGTTGCTGAACATGGAATTTTTGATGCAGCCATCAGCAACTTTGACCAAAATGAAGACACCCTGAATGTGAAGAATGGACAAAATGTACCTGTAAAGTTTATCTCCATTCATATCAAACATGATTAAGGTGGTGAGGGACCTCTGTGGAACCTGTGCTATAGGCATTTATCTGCTGTGGAGACTTGGCCTCTTTGGAACACAACGATGCCATAACATGAGTTGTATGCTTCCCATCCAGGGTGTGTTCATTTTGGTAAAAGTTGTTTATGGCTGCATCAACAATTCCATGTTCAGCGTCTCAAGTGAGAACAGTTGGGATGTAGACACCACTGTCCTTGATCTATATTTCTTGTGTTGACACACCTTCTTGCTCAGCAATGGTCTTTAGTATGTTCTCATAGCTATCAGTGAACGAGTTGAGAGTCCTCACTTTCATACCTTTGGACAATACTGTTTTATCAATGTCTTTAGTGAGCTTAATAAAGGCTTTGTTATAGATATTGGTCTGCTTTTTTTATTCTTTTCTATGGCTTCTGCTATATTTCATTTAGATATGTAGTGTGCAAGGCATTTTATGGTATTTGGTATCATATGCAGAGATTTGGGCATGAAAGAATTCAAAGTTGTACATCTTCATCATCTTTGGTTTTGACTCTAACGTTTCGACGCCCATGCGTCTTCTTCAGTCAGTTTGCACTAATAAAAATCACTTTAAGCATTGAGTGCTCCAGTCCTGCTCCTTGGCTCTTGTTAGACCTTGGATCTCCCTTTTTATCTTCATCAAGCCTTTCAGAAGCTGCCCGTAGGACCTTGTCTCTGGTACTTGCGCCTGTTCCAGTTGAAATTGCTGTCAGAGGTTCTGGTTTAGAGCTGGCCTTCCCACAAATGAAACAATCTCTCCGTATTTGAAATGATGTTGTATCAACCCTACTCGGCCTTCTTCTTGGTGCAGATGTGCTCTCACTTTTAACATTTGCAACTTGCTGCTGCTCACTGATTTTTGTCTTACTGCAGTAGTTCGCTCTGCATGATACATGAAACTTTATCATCTGTATATGGAGCCAGAGTTTTATGGACATCACCATCTCTCTCTCTGCTGAGCAAGGGTAAGCATGTGTTGGAGCCCTTCTACTGTGGGGTTTTGGACATAGGGATCATTTTTCTTGCCCTTTTCAAAATGTTTTCCACAAATGATACAAAGCGTGGATCCAATGTCTGTAAGACATTCTCCATAATTCAAGAGACTAGTGAAAAGGAAAAATGATATACATTTCAGATATTTCATTGAAATGCAAATCAAGTTGAAAGTAAATATTTTAATAAAGGTGTTTCATTCCAATGTTAACCAGATTCAATTGGATCTGTGTTTCATATGAAATGTATCATTATTAAATGTAGATATAGATCAGCACTTACCTTGCAGCAACAATGAATTTGTCAACATTCTTCTCACCACTGATAATGTGATTTGGACTTGAGACTGTATTTTGCCAGTGTTCTGTTTTCTTTCATTTTGGACACCTCATACATTGAGTGACAGAACACCCTAATTTATCATACTATATTTACATATTTGGTATTGTTGGATTCAGTACAACCCCACCTTTCCAACAAGCCATCATATGTGTTTGTCTATGATAATCCCTGGCAAAGCAGCCACAAAGTAAATGAAAACATTCTGCATAGATATTATTTTTTTGCATGTCCGCTTATTTTAGGTGTATGTTTACATGTCTCTACTCATTGCATACATCAAGATATTCATATCCAGTCTTTTCTAGTAGGTAAAGCCACTACCTGACTATAAACATGCCAAGTTTCAAAGGTCTCAGAGCTTGTGTGATTGATCTGCACTAATTTATATGCCTTAACTCCAATACGGACAGGCTATATTTTAGTCCTTTTTTGGTTTTGGGGTGTATAACAATATCTGTTAATTTAACTATCTTAGCAGTAAAATATTTTTAGCCAAGAATCCATTTCATATATGGGAGACCTTAGAGATGAGGAAAAACATTGTTGAATTTAGTTCTACTTCCGGTATGGGTATCTCTAAAGCCCTTTCTGACCATTTGTCACTAGCCTATACTTCTGTGGCGCATTGCGTTAAGGCTGGCAGATGACAGCCACCGTTGCACAGCAGTTACCAGTCCCCTGTCCAAGAGTTTGAATCTGGGTTAAGATTTTGACAACAATATTGACATCGTTGTTTACCTAAGTTTATCTTTTGTGCAGATCATATTATCAAAATATGGCTTCTTGGCTTGGTTTGCGTAAACTAACAAGGACCCCCCCCTCCATGAAAATCAAAGGCTATATTCTCAGCTGACTCGTCAAAAAGTGCGCACCACCTTATTATTATCTGCAGGTGTGTGACTTTTACTTACGTGCACATGGCTGCAAATTTACTTTTAATTTATGTGTTTTCTGCCTTGGGCATTTTAAAATATGGATGTATGGTGGTTAGAAGTGTAAATAACAATTAGAGACCTAAATATATTTATAATTATTAATTTGCAAACAAATAACTGGCGTCAGTGACGTCTTTGACATGAAGATCCCTGGAACTATGCTTCTACTAGCATTCTACCACAGGTTGAGAGGTGTAGTTGTAACTACACAACTTTACGATAGTGGTTGCAAACGTTCGTTGCTACTATGGTTTGGGAAACACTAACGTGTACACATAGTGTAACGATGCATTGGACTAAGCCTATGTAAGTTCCAAATATGAATGTAATTCTGCGGCATAAAGCAGATGTATTTGTTTATTGTACAGAAAAATAAAAATGACATGTCAAGCAGTCAATTGACTACATTGCAGTCAAAAAGTAGGGTAAATTAATTTACGAAACCAAAACGTGGGTCATAGCGTAGCCTGTTAAAAACGTCACAGAAGCCTACCCAAGGATAGATTAATTCTGAACAGTTATTCCTCTACTGGCTTAATTATCACACCACTGTTTTGATTTGCGTAGTTGCGTTACCCCAACGCTGACAATAATGTAGACAGCAAATTTCGATTTTCGTTACCAGTAGTCAAGCCTAAAGCCATACCCAAGTAGCCTAAATTGAGGTAAATCGAGCTTTTTCAGAAGGGGCGGCAGGCAGAGCGATGTACAGTGGCAGAGCGACGCACAGTGGCTGAAAGTGGTACTAAAGCTTCACGCCTCGTAATGCACGACTGAAGTGGCCATTTGAAAGCGATGCCCACTGTAGCCTACAGGTCATGTAGAAAACTGGACGAGGGGCGCTTGAGACAGCAACACGCACGCTGTCTCTCTGTCTCCCTCCATCCCTCACACACACACATTGCCTACTGTACATCCTCCACACAACTGCATACTCACTCACCACCACTATTATGCGAAGGCTACGGTGCAAATAAGCTATATAACAGGCATTGTCATGGCAATGTAGGCTAACGCAGTCTGGACTACTGGCCCTTGTAACAGCAACTCACACGGGCTCTCTCTCCCTCCCTTGAAAAACTTTGTTACCCCAAGTTGACCCCAGATACACGGAGGATACACGAGTTTTGCCGTTTATTTTAGGCTAACGTTAGTGGAGAGTTTGCAGATTTTTACCTTGTGGATGTTGATATTGCACGAGTCTCTTGGATAGCAGCTCTGCGAGTTAAACTCCCTCGCATCAACAATCTGCCCTGAGACGGTGAACAACTGGCTTCAGGGTGAGTAGAAAGGGACATTGGGTTCTGTTTACAGACCCGCTGTGGTTTAGTTACCAGCTAGTAAACACATTATTATCGATCTGTGATATCGTCGGAGTCATGGTTTATACTCTCTATGGTCGGAGTGCTAGCTTGTGGAGTTGGACATAAGAGTGTTTCCAAGGTGTTTAGCTGCTGAAAGTGAACTAAGTGAATTAAAGTGAACTCTGCTTAGGTCTTATCACAACATAGTAGGCCTATATTGAGGAGACTATACTAAGTTAAGTTATATGCAGTCAAGCAGCATCTCAAAGCTAACGTTAGAATGCTGTTTGGATGTCGAGTTTAGCATGCTTACAGCTGCTTGTCAATTTCGTTACTCATACAGGGCTCATTTTATTGACTCTGACACTGAATGTTTGCAAAATCCCAATGTAAATAGAAAAGTGTTTTCCAAGACTCAAAAGTGCTTGTCCCAAAGAGAAGTAGCCTACAAACCTTTATTTTAACAAACTAGAAAACGTTATGAATTGCATCCACACATCAGCAGCCTTTTAACTGTGTTACAATTGCAAGGGTTCCCTCACGAACGTTTTAAAGTGACAGGCACTTAATTAGACCTATACAACCCCCCACCACCACCACCCCCCACCCCAAGTCATGCTACCGCCACAAATTCAATCAAATTCTGTGGGAAACACTGTTTACCCAAACAAACTTCATAACATCATAGCGACTGATTTAATGTGACACAAATCGAACAGAACTGCTAATAAACACAGCATATAAGGCTCATAGTTACTGGTAATGGGCGCATCCATCTTGGAAATTCAAACTCGTAGTACCCTGGGCTAGACCGAGTTGACAAGTCGTGTTTGGACTTCAGAGGGCGTTCCCTGGGCGGTTGCTTTGCAAATTTGAACCGAAAACAGCTCGGAAAACGACTTGAAAACACAAATAGAATGGGGCATTGAAGCATAGAGACCCTTGGACAAC
This sequence comes from Alosa alosa, assembly GCF_017589495.1. Lineage (NCBI taxonomy): Eukaryota > Metazoa > Chordata > Actinopteri > Clupeiformes > Clupeidae > Alosa > Alosa alosa. Next base: position 7,755,559 of record NC_063196.1, read on the forward strand.
TGGAAGCGTGGAGTTTACCCCTTGGACAACTGGACAGGGAGAGACCAAACTGGTGGTGGTTTGGGAGACAGGATAGGAACATCAAAATATTGGCCCCTGGTAGCAGCAGAATAGGTTCGTAAGCCGAGTCTTTGTAAAGGCAGATGTAGAATGGTGATTGGTGAGGAGTAATAAAGTCTGTGTGTGTTGAGCTTTGAGCCAACTCTTGTGAAGTGTAGACACACAGAATGGCATCTGCAGCTGCAAGTTCACTGCAGAAGTCTGACCGGTTGAGAGCATCTCTTCGTACAGATGTATGATGCATAAAGTCCAGACCTTCACACTCTGTACTGTACCAAACACAGGTCACTGTCTATAGGCAAAGGGAAAACAAGCAAAAAAAGCTTTTGGCATATGAGACGCGTATATACAATAATTGGAATAAATTCTCCTAATCTATATGAATAAACAATGTCCACTCCTTGTATAAGGTGGTAACACGAATACATTACTGAACTCTTTCAGTTACAAACTTATTCCCGCACTTATGACATGCGGCAACTCTTGCCGTGTGACGTCTCATTAATGTTGCAACACACATACAGTATATGCCACATTCTACGGCAGGAATAACCTCCCAACGGTTCAAGGCTTAGAGTGTTTGGAAAAATCAAGGTCACACACACACACCTTGGGGTCATGGTGGACATATGGCTCCTAATGGTTGGCACGCAGAGCAGAGACGGATCATGGCTTGTGCCAAGTGTGCATGTGCACAGGGGCCCTGAGCCAATGGGGGCCCTCGGATTTGAAAAAAAAAAATGCCATGAATTTAGGCTAGATAATGCCCAGTGCTTCTGTCTGTTAATTTGCGGCATAACTGAATGGTGTTAGGGAACCGCGGACCGAAAGAAAAATAAACTAAATGTTTTCCTGATCAATAAATACTTCTTAATTCATAAAATGTAGAGGCATAACATTAGGTGGAAGTGGTAGGCTATGAGTGCTCATTCAGCGTGTTTGCGAAAGTGAAACTGACAAACTGAACCACTCGTGGGTAGGTGAATGAAGTGGATTCCTGCAATGTTCATGAAAACAGCATAGCGATTGGATAGCCTAAATCGCGACTTGTTGTAGGCCTAACAGTAGCTTATATCATAACAAATAGCCTATGGCAATGCCGATTTAAAATAGGCCTACATTTATTTCACTCGTCTCGCTGGAGTGAGCGCATAATGTGGGCTGTTGCGCAAAGAAATTAATTTGGGAGATGATCTGCATCTCCTTTTACCAAACGCTATAGTTTTGCTAACATCTCCACTGTTAACGTGAAATATGTCTACATGCAAGGTAGGGTCAAGCAGCAGTGAAGTGAAAACCTTATCATGCAGGTAGCCAATGTTCACGTCACCTGAGTCAGACAGAAAACGGGCCCTGCTTGCTCTGTTAAAGTTTGTATGCCTCTTCCAAACTGCGTTAAAAGGGTGTATTTAACAGCCAGAATTTCAACATTTTCCCGGAGGAGACACCCCCGAACCCCCCGTAATATGATCAGCACCACCACTCTCACAAAATACTATCAATGTCCCTGCTACCGGTCCGTCAGAAATATGACAACTGTTGTCCAGTCCGTTTAATGAAAAATGTTGGGAACCCCTGTTGTAGACTGTTTTTATAGCAAAGGGAGATTACAGCCTAATAATAAAAACAGCTGCTGGAATTCATTTCTGTCTGAGCCGGAGTTATAATATATGACATAATGTACTACATTTTCATTGTGTTAAATTGTGCACCAGCCTGCACAGCGACAGCAAAGAGAGACACGCTGGCTGCACGCGCATGTCACGTGCACGCGCATGCACAAACGCGCGCGTCGCGGTCAGGGGAGGGGGGCCTTTTTTGGTATTGTGCACATGTATCTGTTTAATCCGTCCCTGACGCAGAGAACACTCACAGGGGAGAAAACACAACGGCGCAGTGTAATGTGTGAAGCACAGATGAGAGTCACAGAAGCAATGTGGGAAGTGGAAATTGTATGTGCTGATGGTTGCTGTCGTCCTATCGCTGGATCAACAGCAGTCCGCTGTTCACCGTTTCCTGACTGCTACGCCGAGCACCTTCAACAGAGAGAGGGAGAGATGGTCTGTTTTTCATAGACATCCTTGAGCTTTTTCAAACATGTATCATCATGGATGTCTAGTGCAGATGCTGAAGAATCTGCAGCTGAAAACAACTCCAGACTTTTTTTATTTGTGCAGACTTAATGTTCCCCTCTAAAAACAACATTCTTCAGTTTTCCATTATATTATGGCAACAAAAATCACTGCAGTGTAGATACTGGGGACCACATTTACTTTCTCCAGACCTTGCTTGTACAGACATTCAGGGGAAGCTGCACTAAAACCTGGCACCCATTCCAGGGGTTATTTCATTGCTACGTACACCTTAAAATATGAGATCATACGAACAGAACGCACATGAATTTAGCCGCATTTCACCTAGCACAGGAGTTTATCCATGTGCTTTTGTATGTATACGCTTCACATATGATCTAAAAATTTAAAAAATGTGCATTCCTCTACTTTTAGCGACTACGATAAGTGCATAAAGTGCTGCAGGTGTAAATTGATATATTGAGTCTAATGGAATTCTATTGCACAATAAATGGATATCAGATGGGCGATGTCAGAACACCTCAAAAACAGCTCTGGTGTAAATTTCCAGTAAGTGGTGAGAAAGAGAGAGAGAGAGAGAGAGGCAGATAGAGAGAGCTTGCATGTGCATGTCATTGAACGAGCTGTGCCAGCCGTCCACCCCAATCCTTTCGATTCGAGTGTGGCGGACGAGGGACGGGTGCCGGGGTCAGTGCCACCACCGAAGCAGATGGGCACCGTGGGGCAGGGCTGCCAGGAAACCCGGGCACAGGTTAATTAGTTAGAGATCCCTGCCGGTGCCACTGCTGCGCGCACTCATCTCCCAATCACTAATTTAATTGCTTTATTAGCACTGCTTTGAACATAATTAAATGGCCTTAATCTTGTTTGGAAAGAGGCGCTGCAGAAGTCCAAGGTGCTCTCCAGAGTGGGTGAGTCGGAATGCTTATTTTGAGTATACGGGTCATTCTCGCGAAATTAGACTCATAAGGTGTCATGAAGCATTTTGAGGATAAAAGTAAATGCTATCAAAATAAGAAGGATATGGTTATAAACATCTCTCCATGTACATTATTTCAAATATCATAAATACCAATTTTGTTGTTTTTTCCACATTTAAGGGGAAATTTCTCATTACCGCAACATGTCCATGACTGGATTTGGGGTCTTTAAGATGGAAATATTAATATAAATATTAAGAAAAAGCTTTAGTGCATGTTATTCTATAAACATTTACAGTAAAGAAACATGTGGTATTTGGTGATCATTGGAAAATGTGGTGATAATAATAAGGAATATAAATGTGTCCAAGACCAATTCTCTCATCCTCCGCAACAAATCGTTATTTAAGTCCTCAAGGAACTTACATTTTCAAGGAATTTTGTTGGAAGGGACATCATTGACTGTGGCACTCAAGATGGCTACCAGGTAAGCAGTTCTTATTTTTTCTCTCCAGGTAAAAGTTAAAATGTTGTTTGTCATAGTACCTACACAACTTTTTTGTTCTCATTACCGAAACATGAGTTTGTGAAGTTTTAGAAAATGTTGCCGTTTTAATTTTGTATTATTATATACCCCATTATGGTCTAAATATAAAAAGTCCAGGAAAGTTTAGCTAACCCTCATGGTGCTTCCACAGTTAGCAAGAATGTTTAAGGTCACTCATCCTCCGCAACAACATTATCATTCACCGCAACAATTGAGGGCCTGTTGCGGTGGAGAGACTCAATGTTTCGGGAATGAGAATGAGACTAATGGTAATGAGACATAAATGAAATAAGTAATAAGACTCATGAAACTCTTACTCATTTCAATATAACTTGATATTTGCCTTTAACACTTGAACAGATTGTGTAAACAAAAT